>NC_060195.1:64466190-64766190 GCF_021184085.1 Oncorhynchus gorbuscha
GCTCTCTGTCTCACCTTGCCCCCTGGTCCAGGTGAGGAGTCGATCATGTCCATGCTGGTTGACCCTGGCATGACCTGTCCATTACAGATGGCATCAGGGACGTAAACATAGCCGTCCACACAGCACTCTATAAACTCCATGTTGTTCTCTGTCAGGGTGCCTGTCTTGTCTGTAAACACGTACTCCACCTGGAAAACACACATATTCAGGTAAGAGTGGTGAGTGTGTGTGTGTGTGTGTGTGTGTGTGTACTGTGTGTACTGTGTGTATAGCCTACCTGTCCCAGTTCTTCATTGAGGTCAGATGTGTTAACCTGAGCCCTCTCTCCCAGTTCCTCGTCAAACATCTCATCATCCCACATGATGAAGTAGGACCCCAGGAACTTCTGCATCTCCACGGTAACGTACATGGACACGGGGATGATGTAATTAAACAACACCATGAAGGCCAGGAAGTCTGTGAACGCCCGGATCAACTGGAGAGAGAGACGCGGGAGGGATGAGGCGGGAGAGGGGGGAGGAGGGACAGTCAGAGGTGACAGGGAGAGAGAGAGGAGGGAGGGAGGTATGAGGAGGGAGAGGGGGAGGAGGGACAGTCAGAAGTGACAGGGAGAGAGAGAGGAGGGAGGGAGGTATGAGGAGGGAGAGGGAGAGGGGGAGGAGGGACAGTCAGAGGTGACAGGGAGAGAGAGAGGAGGGAGGGAGGTATGAGGAGGGAGAGGGGGAGGAGGGACAGTCAGAGGTGACAGGGAGAGAGAGAGGAGGGAGGTATGAGGAGGGAGAGGGGGGAGGAGGGACAGTCAGAGGTGACAGGGAGAGAGAGAGGTGGGAGGTATGAAGAGGGAGAGGGGGGAGGAGGGACAGTCAGAGGTGACAGGGAGAGAGAGAGGAGGGAGGTATGAGGAGGGACAGTCAGACATGACAGGGAGAGAGAGAGAAAGGGAAAGTGAGAGGTGAAAAAAAAACATCAGCTATTGCATAAAAATGATTGTAGTTTTATAACCTACTATATGGCGTTGCCTCTCTGTGTCAGTCTTCTGGTTGTAGAAGGGCTCGTCTTTGTCCGGATCAGCCTGCCACACATACTTCAGCACTGTGTTGATCAGAGCCTTGCTGATCAGGATGCACAGGTACACTATCAGATACGCATTCATTGACCTGGAGGGGGAGACAGAGAGGAGAGGGAGACAGAGAGGGGGAGATAGAAAGGGGGGTGACAGAGAGGGGAGGAGAGACAGAGAGGGGGAGACAGAGAGGGGGAGATAGAAAGGGGGGAGAGACAGAGAGGGGGGGAGAGACAGAGAGGGGAGGAGAGACAGAGGGGGAGACAGAGAGGTGGGAGAGACAGAGAGGGGAGGAGAGAGAGAGGGGGAGAGACAGAGAGGGAGGAGAGACAGAGAGGGGAGGAGAGACAGAGAGGGGAGGAGAGACAGAGAGAGTGGAAACAGAAAGGGGGGTGACAGAGATGGGGGGAGAGACAGAGAGGGGAGGAGAGACAGAGAGGGGGAGATAGAAAGGGGGGTGACAGAGAGGGGGGTGACAGAGAGGAGAGGAGAGGGGAGAGACAGAGAGGGGGGAGATATGAGGGGGGCGACAGAGAGGGGAGGAGAGACAGAGAGGGGGAGACAGAGAGGGAAGGAGAGAGAGAGGGGAGGAGAGATAGAGAGAGGGAAGGGAAGCAGGGAGGGGGAGAGACAGAGAGGAGGGGAGACAGAGAGGGGGAGATAGAAAGGGGGAGATAGAAAGGGGGAGATAGAAAGGGGGAGATAGAAAGGGGGGCGACAAAGAGAGGAGGAGAGACAGAGAGGGGGAGAGACGGAGAGGAGGGGAGACAGAGAGGAGGGATGACAGAGAGGAGGGGAGACAGAGAGGAGGGGAGACAGAGAGGAGGGATGACAGAGAGGAGGGGAGACAGAGAGGAGGAGAGACAGAGAGGAGGGATGACAGAGAGGAGGGATGACAGAGAGGAGGGGAGACAGAGAGGAGGGGAGACAGAGAGGAGGGATGACAGAGAGGAGGGGAGACAGAGAGGAGGGGAGACAGAGAGGAGGGATGACAGAGAGGAGGGGAGACAGAGAGGAGGGGAGACAGAGAGGAGGGGAGACAGAGAGGAGGGATGACAGAGAGGAGGGGATGACAGAGAGGAGGGGAGACAGAGAGGAGGGATGACAGAGAGGAGATGACAGAGAGGAGGGGAGACAGAGAGGAGGGGAGACAGAGAGGAGGGATGACAGAGAGGAGGGGAGACAGAGAGGAGGGATGACAGAGAGGAGGGGAGACAGAGAGGAGGGGAGACAGAGAGGAGGGAAAACAGAGAGGAGGGGAGACAGATGCAGAGGAAATTACATAAGAATGTCTTCAGGAAGGGTGGACGGTCTGAATGGGTCTTTAGGGGGAAACGGATATGATGCAATTAGGTGGCAATTAACGTTAAGTGAACCTGTCTGGAAACATGGTAACCACGCATCATAAAGTGGAAAACACAACCATGTTGGTGGGCCTTACTTCTCCACTGCAGAGCGTTTCTGGGACTTGGACTGGTAGTTGAGCGCCATCTTGGTCTCCATACCAGTGTAGATGGCAACAGCTAGGAGACACAAACCAGAGGGTCAACTTGGGGAGACATTTCACATCTGTGAAGATGAAGGAAAGAGACTAGGAAAGGGAACAACACTGTAATATTGAGATGCAGCTCTGATGACAATAATATCAGTCAGATCTGACAAGTCTCTGTCGGTACTGAATACTGTCATGGTGTCCTACAATTATCTGAGAAATCAACTCCCATCACACTCATCTGATCTCATAATAAGACTTGGCTTGCAGTCATGTCATCTCATGCAGTGTAATGACGGCATTCCTGCTTGACAGTTTGTAATATTCTCACTCATACAGGTCTGTAAAGGCCTCAGCAGCTGGCCTCAATATGCAACCCACAGTGTGAACACAGGAACTTAATGATTTGGAAAGGAACCTCTAAACATTCCAAACCCATTATATGAATGAAAACTAGGAATCTATTTTAGATTCTATAAGTGATGTCATTACAAGGTCACCCAGTGTGGTGTCTTTAGATTCTATTAGTGATGTCATTACAAGGTCACCCAGTGTAGTGTCTTTAGAGTCTATTAGTGATGTCATTACAAGGTCACCCAGTGTAGTGTCTTTAGAGTCTATTAGTGATGTCATTACAAGGTCACCCAGTGTAGTGTCTTTAGAGTCTATTAGTGATGTCATTACAAGGTCACCCAGTGTGCTGTCTTTAGATTCTATTAGTGATGTCATTACAAGGTCGCCCAGTGTGGTGTCTTTAGATTCTATTAGTGATGCCATTACAAGGTCGCCCAGTGTAGTGTCTTTAGAGTCTATTAGTGATGTCATTACAAGGTCACCCAGTGGGGTGTCTTTAGATTCTATTAGTGATGCCATTACAAGGTCGCCCAGTGTAGTGTCTTTAGATTCTATTAGTGATGTCATTACAAGGTCTCCCAGTGTGGTGTCTTTAGATTCTATTAGTGATGTCATTACAAGGTCGCCCAGTGTAGTGTCTTTAGATTCTATTAGTGATGTCATTACAAGGTCACCCAGTGTGGTGTCTTTAGATTCTATAAGGGAGGTCATTACAAGGTCACCCAGTGTGGTGTCTTTAGATTCTATTAGTGATGTCATTACAAGGTCGCCCAGTGTGGTGTCTTTAGATTCTATTAGTGATGTCATTACAAGGTCGCCCAGTGTGGTGTCTTTAGATTCTATTAGTGATGTCATTACAAGGTCGCCCAGTGTGGTGTCTTTAGATTCTATTAGTGATGTCATTACAAGGTCGCCCAGTGTGGTGTCTTTAGATTCTATTAGTGATGTCATTACAAGGTCGCCCAGTGTGGTGTCTTTAGATTCTATTAGTGATGTCATTACAAGGTCGCCCAGTGTGGTGTCTTTAGATTCTATTAGTGATGTCATTACAAGGTCACCCAGTGTAGTGTCTTTAGATTCTATTAGTGATGTCATTACAAGGTCGCCCAGTGTGGTGTCTTTAGATTCTATTAGTGATGTCATTACAAGGTCACCCAGTGTAGTGTCTTTAGATTCTATTAGTGATGTCATTACAAGGTCACCCAGTGTAGTGTCTTTAGATTCTATTAGTGATGTCATTACAAGGTCACCCAGTGTAGTGTCTTTAGATTCTATTAGTGATGTCATTACAAGGTCACCCAGTGTAGTGTCTTTAGATTCTATTAGTGATGTCATTACAAGGTCACCCAGTGTAGTGTCTTTAGATTCTATTAGTGATGTCATTACAAGGTCACCCAGTGTAGTGTCTTTAGATTCTATTAGTGATGTCATTACAAGGTCACCCAGTGTAGTGTCTTTAGATTCTATTAGTGATGTCATTACAAGGTCACCCAGTGTAGTGTCTTTAGATTCTATTAGTGATGTCATTACAAGGTCACCCAGTGTAGTGTCTTTAGATTCTATTAGTGATGTCATTACAAGGTCACCCAGTGTAGTGTCTTTAGATTCTATTAGTGATGTCATTACAAGGTCACCCAGTGTAGTGTCTTTAGATTCTATTAGTGATGTCATTACAAGGTCACCCAGTGTAGTGTCTTTAGATTCTATTAGTGATGTCATTACAAGGTCACCCAGTGTAGTGTCTTTAGATTCTATTAGTGATGTCATTACAAGGTCACCCAGTGTAGTGTCTTTAGATTCTATTAGTGATGTCATTACAAGGTCACCCAGTGTAGTGTCTTACCATATATGTGCTGTGTGTTTTTCAGTGTCGCCCCTCTGAGAAGTAGGTTCTCAGATCCCAAAGGCCTGAAGCAAACACAGAATACACTTCTTTGTTAGAATACACTTCTTTGTTAGAATACACTTCAAAAAATATTTTTGTGCAAACACACGAGCAATGACTTCCTGAATTTGGAGTCAATTTCCTGGGTATGGATTTACCTCGCGATGGGCTCGTTTCTGTCCGAATAAATATTGATTCGGCCCACGAATCTGTCCAAGGAGAGAGGGAATGCATGTGTGAGTTGGTGTGTTTTGCGTTGTTTTTCTCTATACAACCACTTCTGATTGTCTGGATGCAGTGTTGTGTGCAGTGTTGTCACTCACTTGTAGAGGTCTGGTTGTGGTTGTTCACATTCAATAGAAGCCTGTAGAGTATCGAAATCCTCCTCTGTGATGAAGGCCTTAGTGTCCTGCACAGCATAGTAGGTCTTTGTGGAGGGATGGAGGGAGTCACAGCGAGATCAAGAACACAGCGAGATCAAGACGCATCTCACATTACTCCTCTAATGAAACAGAAAACAAACTCTCTCTCTCCATTTCGCTCCATCTCTCTATATCCCTCACATACACACTCATATCCTCTCTCTCACTCACTCTTTCCCCTCTGTCCCCCGTCTCCCACGCTCTATCTCTCTTTCACTCTTCTGTTCTCCCTCAACTCTATCCCATTCTTTCTTTATCTCTGCCTCAGCCACCTCTCCCATCTCCCTCCTCCTCTCTCTCAGTCAGAGTGTAGTGTTACCTTGTGACTGGACTCCCCATCCAGACTGGCTGTAGTGACAAAACAGGTCCCGTCCTCCCTACTGGTGGAGAGAAGGATGAGGTCACAGGGGAACGTCTCATCTTCCTTGATCAGCACCACATCACCCACCTGGGAGGGAGGGAGGGAGGAATGAAGGAAGGAAGGAAGGAAGGAAGGAAGGAAGGAAGGAAGGAAGGAAGGAAGGAAGGAAGGAAGGAAGGAAGGAAGGAAGGAAGGAAGGAAGGAAGGAAGGAAGGAAGGAAGGAAGGAAGGAAGGAAGGAAGGAAGGAAGGGTGAATGGGTGGGTTGGAAGTTAGAGCGTGAGAGAGATGTCTTTAGCTCAATAGGATAACACAGTCTTGAGTTGCCTAAAGCATGTGGGTTGGACACACGTGTGGGTCACAGGGGGTCCAGGTTGGTTGCGGGATGACATTTGTTGTGCATTGCAAAACATTTTACTTAAAAATTGGAAATGTAAACAATTAAAACCAAATAGAAAGTGTGTAGAAAAGATAATGGACCTATATATATTTTTTATAATAGTCTAGAATCTTTGAGAACTTACAATCAGCAAAATAAAACTAGACAATGAGGCTCCCATAGATTGTGTTAGAATGATTTGAGCATAAGAACACAGCATTAGCCATGTTAAAATATGCAGGAAATGTGCTTAAAAACTGCATAATTCTCTCTCAACTCCATGACAAAAATGTGTAGAATTGCAGGAAATTAGCTTTAAAATTGAAAAATGTTCTCTCCGCTGCCAAAATGATATTTTGTACTTTGTCTTTGGTCTGTTTATGTTTTTTCTCTGCTCAACCCTTATGGTGGGTCGCGACTCAAAATACACCTTAATACGTGGGTCTGATACAAAGAACCCAGGTTTGATCCCTGGTCATTTTCAGCTGTAGGATGATACGTACCCTCAGCTTACGACTCTGTTTCCTGATCACCTTCCCATGCTGCACCTCGTGCACAGGACACTGGTTAATAGCATTGTCTGCTTTGTGCCTGAGCCAGTCCTCATAGCCCTGTTTGATGGCCGTGACAGTGATGACAAAGAAGAGAGGTAGTCCGCTGGTGATGGGACTGGTGGGAGTGTCAATTATCAACTGAAGAGGGCGGGAGAGAAAGAGAGAATGATCTATTGTTATCTGAAACTTCTGCGTTTGCCAGATTTATACTTCTTGCCAACTAAGCCTTAAATTGACTCAAATTGAATCTACCAGTCAAGCTCTGACCTGGACAAGAAATATGATGAGGAAGTAGAAATTGGCAATTCTTCTAAACTGCTCAAACAAATTCTTCGGAACAAAATTCCAGAAGGTGTACTGTGGAAAGGGAAGCAACAGCAAATGGTTACATGGTTGTAATGTGGTTATAACGTGGTTGTAATGTGGTTGTAACATGGTTGTAATGTGGTTATAACGTGGTTGTAATGTGGTTGTAACATGGTTATAACGTGGTTGTAATGTGGTTGTAATGTGGTTGTAGCATGTTATAACGTGGTTGTAACGTGGTTGTAACGTGGTTGTAACATGGTTGTAACATGGTTGTAGCGTGGTTGTAGCATGGTTATAACGTGGTTGTAATGTGGTTGTAACATGGTTATAACGTGGTTATAACATGGTTGTAACGTGGTTGTAATGTGGTTGTAACATGGTTGTAACGTGGTTGTAGCGTGGTTGTAACATGGTTATAACGTGGTCATAACATGGTTGTAACGTGGTTATAACATGGTTGTAACGTGGTTATAACATGGTTGTAGCGTGGTTGTAGCATGGTTATAACGTGGTTGTAACATGGTTGTAACGTGGTTATAACGTGGTTGTAATGTGGTTGTAGCATGGTTGTGGTTCTCACCTTGGAGGAGATGATGCGGTTGTCGGGGTACCTCTGGGGAATGTAGGCCTCTGCTCCGGGTGGGGGCTCCTTGTTTCCAATGTACACCGTCCTGGTGTCCACCCAGTTCTCCTCTCCAGCACACTGCACAGAGGTCAAGACGTCAAAGGTCAATGCCAGGTCAGCACACAGGTCAGGTCAGATCATGACAGGACAAATCAGGGCAGGTCAGGACAGGACAGGAGAAGACACAGAGGCATCAAATGTAGCCTCATTGCCTGGCTGGAGGCCTGACTGGCTGGTTGTCAGGCAGTTGCTTCCTGCTCCAGCCAACATGTCGTTGTCTCACCAAACTTGGTTAGTGTTGTTGAATGCAGAGACAGTCTGGCAGACACAATAGCATTACAGTCGCAAACAGAATAAATGAGTGTGTTGAGTGTAATAAAGTGGCGACCTAACAAACATAACACAACAGACCTCCAGTAGCAGTGAGTAAGGCCTCTGAGTCATGTAACCGGGTGGGGAATGATAAATGAGTGATGGCTACAAGCCTTTCACCTTACAATAACTCTCCCATTCAACACTAACTATGACACACGCCTATATACAAACACACACCAACACACACCACAACACCATAGGAAGGTCAACCCACTGATTTCACACCTGTCTGGAATAGTCAAATAGAATAGAATCTGATCAAACAGAATCAAATGTTTAAAGAAAAGAGGGAAATCAAATATAATATCATCTTAAAGTAATTTCCTTACTCGCTGAGCCTTAAGTTACTAAATGGGTTGCGTCTAGTAGAGTGCTACATGTTTGCCCATGTATTTTTATCACCAGTCAGCCAGCTCAAGAAGCTGGACAAGCCCAGACAGAGAGATACTGAGGGGATTTGATTATTCCCCCAAGTGAACTGGGTTAGCATCGACTGCATTCCATTTAGAACCGGGCTACCACCCGGGTGTGAGCCGGGCGCCCAGTTCTGGGCATTCTAATGCTAACTTTCTAGCCTGTATGTTTATTGCCAATCAGAGCGTTTATATAATGCTTTCCTTAGAATACCTCCGTTGTCTGAATATAGTGTATATCCTGTTCCATGGATATTGGTCATGTCCTTTGTTTGGTTAGCATGTTATACTTTGTATGTCTCCTTCGTTATGCCACTTTGTCTTATATCTATGTCCCCTTTGTATTCCCTCCAGACCAAAACCTTACCTACCGGCCTTTCAAGCCATTCCATATCGCCATCCTACCGCCCATGTGCTCCTGCGTCCGTTTGCGGTGCTTTTTTAAATGAGTTAATAAATATCCTGAACTGGAAACCTTCAACCATCCTTCCTGCATTCTTACAAATACACCATAGTGGTAATATCACTCCTCAACCTAGCCTAAGATACAGCCGACCTAGCCTAAGATACAGTCGACCTAGCCTAAGATACAGTCGACCTAGCCTAAGATACAGTCGACCTAGCCTAAGATACAGCCGACCTAGGCTATGATACAGCCGATCTACCCCAAGGTACAGTCGTCCTAGCCTAAGATACAGTCGACCTAGCCTAAGATACAGCCGACCTAGCCTAAGATACAGTCGACCTAGCCTAAGATACAGCCGACCTAGCCTAAGATACAGCCCACCTAGCCTAAGATACAGTCGACCTAGCCTAAGATACAGTCGACCTAGCCTAAGATACAGCCGACCTAGCCTAAGATACAGCCGACCTAGCCTAAGATACAGTCGACCTAGCCTAAGATACAGTCGACTTAGCCTAGGGTACAGTCGACCTAGCCTAAGATAGAGTCGACCTAGCCTAAGAGTCGACCTAGCCTAAGATACAGTCGACCTAGCCTAAGATACAGCCGACCTAGCCTACGATACAGCCGACCTAGCCTAAGATACAGTCGACCTAGCCTAAGATACAGTCGACCTAGCCTAAGATACAGTCGACCTAGCCTAAGGTATAGCGGACCTAGCCTAAGATACAGCCGACCTAGCCTAAGGTACAGCCGACCTAGCCTAAGGTACAGCCGACCTAGCCTAAGGTACAGTTCCACTAGCCTAAGATACAGTTCCACTAGCCTAAGATACAGTTCCACCTAGCCTAAGATACAGTTCCACTAGCCTAAGATACAGTCGACCTAGCCTAAGGTACAGTTCCACTAGCCTAAGATACAGTTCCACCTAGCCTAAGATACAGTTCCACTAGCCTAAGATACAGTCGACCTAGCCTAAGATACAGTTCCACTAGCCTAAGATGCAGTTCCACTAGCCTAAGATACAGTCTGACCTAGCCTAAGATACAGTCGACCTAGCCTAAGATACAGTTCCACTAGCCTAAGATACAGTCGACCTAGCCTAAGATACAGTTCCACTAGCCTAAGATACAGTCGACCTAGCCTAAGGTACAGTTCCACTAGCCTAAGATACAGTTCCACCTAGCCTAAGATACAGTTCCACTAGCCTAAGATACAGTCGACCTAGCCTAAGATACAGTTCCACTAGCCTAAGATGCAGTTCCACTAGCCTAAGATACAGTCGACCTGGCCTAAGATACAGTCGACCTAGCCTAAGATACAGTTCCACTAGCCTAAGATGCAGTTCCACTAGCCTAAGATAGAGTCCGACCTGGTTCTTTCTGTAGACACACTCACTGGAGCCAGACAGAGGCTGCAGGGAATGATCTTATCAACACCTGAATGGTTGCTACTCTACATACCTAATCAATCAAACCTCAGCTGTTTAAAAGGTCAGAGTGGCCAGTGTGGTTTTTCAGTATGACCTGTAAGACAAGCAAAAGTGTTCAGCCATCCAGGCTCTGGTAAGCTGTGGTTCATAAGAGGCCAGTGTGAGGTGATGAGTGTGAATGCCCCATACCGCACCACGGGCCCACCCATCCATCCCATTTGACAGGGATTACATTGAGCCAGCATGTGTAGCATTAGCATCTTTAGCTAGCGGTTATGTAAGTGGGGCGAGTACAGGCTAACATCCCTTTAGATATTATTTTTACTCACAGAGGGCACTGTGGTATATCGGCCAAGCAGATTAAACATCCGTTAGCTCTTGTTAATGAATTAGTCCTTTGTAGTTCAGTTGGCAGAGCATCGCGTTTCTAACACCAGGATAGTGGGTTTGATTCCCGGGACCACAAACACATAGAAATGTCTGCACGCATGAATGGAAGTCGCTTTGCATAAAAGTGTCTGCTAAATGGCACAGGGACAATCGGGCTTACAGTTTCACCATACAGTATCGTTGTTGCATCACAATGTACTGTAACAAAACGGAACCTTTTTGACTAATCTTGTCCTGTGCAGTGTATTTCTCTTATAAAACGTTCAGCCCTAGTGCCCTACATGATTTCATTCATGGAACAGAGGAATGCAGCCTAAAGACTGAACAAAGAACCTGTGTGTGTGTGTCCACTGAGCCTCTCTAAGCAGACCTCCCACTCTGCTCTCCACCATAGTATGACTATACTACAGCTGTCAACAATACTCTCTTATTGGCTTATAGCCTCTGCGTCAGTTTGTTGCTGTTGACATCCCCTTGCCCAGAGAAACAGACATTACACACACACACACACATCTCCTGCTGCAGTATAACAAGAGGTGACGGTAATCCTGTGTCCAGGGAATAGGATTGTTTTCCCCTAGCAACGTGCCCTAGTTTCCAGCCATGTCTTGTGGGGTTAATTCACTGAGCACTCCTAGCCTCCTAGACTACTCTGGTCACCCCCACTAGTGTTCAGCTATTTTGAGCTCACCTGTCCTATACACACCTCAGACAGGACAGGAGGAGACTCCACCTCTGGATCATTGAGCCTGTGGAGGTTTGAATTGGTGCATCTCAGTAGTCTATAGTGGCACCCTCTTCTAGTCTCTTTACCCATTGACTGGTGATTCTGGGGGTAAATCCCAATATTCTATAGTGGCTAAATCTTCTAGTATCCTCATGATGCTGGTTCACCAATCAAAGGGTTAAGAGTGGAGAATACCACTATAGACTACTGAGATGCAGCCGTAGCTGGCCTGCTTCAGTGATCTGAGCAGCAGAAGAGATGAGAGAAGACCTAGCATGAGGAAGAGAGAGGAGAGAAGACCTAGCATGAGGAAGAGAGAGGAGAGAAGACCTAGCATGAGGAAGAGAGAGGAGAGAAGACCTAGCATGAGGAAGAGAGAGGAGAGAAGACCTAGCATGAGGAAGAGAGAGAGAAGACCTAGCATGAGGAAGAGACCTAGCATGAGGAAGAGACCTAGAGAGGAAGAGAAGACCTAGCATGAGGAAGAGAGAGGAGAGAAGACCTAGCATGAGGAAGAGAGAGGAGAGAAGACCTAGCATGAGGAAGAGAGAGGAGAGAAGACCTAGCATGAGGAAGAGAGAGGAGAGAAGACCTAGCATGAGGAAGAGAGAGGAGAGAAGACCTAGCATGAGGAAGAGAGAGGAGAGAAGACCTAGCATGAGGAAGAGAGAGGAGAGAAGACCTAGCATGAGGAAGAGAGAGGAGAGACCTAGCATGAGGAAGAGAGAGGAGAGAAGACCTAGCATGAGGAAGAGAGAGGAGAGAAGACCTAGCATGAGGAAGAGAGAGGAGAGAAGACCTAGCATGAGGAAGAGAGAGGAGAGAAGACCTAGCATGAGGAAGAGAGAGGAGAGAAGACCTAGCATGAGGAAGAGAGAGGAGAGAAGACCTAGCATGAGGAAGAGAGAGGAGAGAAGACCTAGCATGAGGAAGAGAGAGGAGAGAAGACCTAGCATGAGGAAGAGAGAGGAGAGAAGACCTAGCATGAGGAAGAGAGAGGAGAGAAGACCTAGCATGAGGAAGAGAGAGGAGAGAAGACCTAGCATGAGGAAGAGAGAGGAGAGAAGACCTAGCATGAGGAAGAGAGAGGAGAGAAGACCTAGCATGAGGAAGAGAGAGAGAAGAGAGAAGACCTAGCATGAGGAAGAGAGAGGAGAGAAGACCTAGCATGAGGAAGAGAGAGGAGAGAAGACCTAGCATGAGGAAGAGAGAGGAGAGAAGACCTAGCATGAGGAAGAGAGAGGAGAAGACCTAGCATGAGGAAGAGAGAGGAGAGAAGACCTAGCATGAGGAACAGAGAGGAGAGAAGACCTAGCATGAGGAAGAGAGAGGAGAGAATCCCTAGCATGAGGAAGAGAGAGGAGAGAGACCTAGCATGAGGAAGAGATAGGACCAGACCTAGCATGAGGAAGAGAGAGGAGAGAAGACCTAGCATGAGGAAGAGAGGGAGAGAGACCTAGCATGAGGAAGAGAGAGTGTTTACCTAGCATGAGGAAGAGAGGAGAGAAGACCTAGCATGAGGAAGAGAGAGGAGAGAAGACTCTGCCTGAGGAAGAGAGATGAGAGAGACCTAGCATGAGGAAGAGAAGGAGGAAGACCTAGCATGAGGAAAAGAGACATCCTAGCATGAGGAAGAGAACCAGATTTAACCTAGCATGAGGAAGAGAAAGAGAAGACCTAGCATGAGGAAGAAACAACCCTAGCATGAGGAAGAGACAGGAGAGAAGACCTAGCATGAGGAAGAGATATGAGAGAAGACCTAGCATGAGGAAGAGAGAGGAGAGAAGACCTAGCATGAGGAAGAGAGATGAGAGAAGACCTAGCATGAGGAAGAGAGAGGAGAGAAGACCTAGCATGAGGAAGAGAGATGAGAGAAGACCTAGCATGAGGAAGAGACAGGAGAGAAGACCTAGCATGAGGAAGAGAGACCAGAAAGACCTAGCATGAGGAAGATGACAGGACCTAGCATGAGGAAGAGAGAGTTCCTCTAGAAGACCTAGCATGAGGAAGAGAGAGGAGAGATTAGACCTAGCATGAGGAAGAGAGGGAGAGAAGACCTAGCATGAGGAAGAGAGAAGACCACTAGCATGAGGAAGAGAGAGGAGAGAAGACCTAGCATGAGGAAGAGAGTCTGCTGATAGACCTAGCATGAGGAAGAGAGAGGAGAGAAGACCTAGCATGAGGAAGAGAGAGGAGAGAGAGACCTAGCATGAGGAAGAGAGAGAGAGACCTAGCATGAGGAAGAGAGAGGAGAGAAGACCTAGCATGAGGAAGAGAGAGGAGAGAAGACCTAGCATGAGGAAGAGAGAGGAGAGAGGAGCAGCCTTCTGTTGTGTGTCAGCAGCAGACTGGGTACAGCTGTGATCTCCTCTCCCCAGATAAGAGCTGGTCCGCTCTCTCTCACAGTCAGCCCACACTCTTGCTTTCTCTTTCCTTTTCACAATCCCTACATTTATCTTGCTCACTCAGCTCACTCTCAGACATACACCACTCCCTATCTCAGATGAGTCACGAGAGAAAGAGCGGGTGTGAGAGTGAGAAAGAGAGAGTGTTTATTGTTCAGGAGCAGAGGAGGCAGCTTCTACCATGAACACTGTGTTGTCCTCTGCCTGACAGAGGAAAGGGAGTCACCCTCAACCAGAGAAACAACGGGTACAGACCGCAGCCATTGAGACATCCACACAACTAGAACCAATTTAACCTATTGACTTTATGGATGATAAAGATGTATTCTATGTTCTATTCTAAAAAACAACCCTCTTCCAAAACAGATTTTTTTCCCGGCTTTAAAATATATCCTCTAAGAAATAGCACATGAAAGACACAAACTGATGTTCCTGTAAGAACATGAGGCGGGGCAACGTTAATGAGGGTACAAGCCCACGCATAAATACTGCACATCCTCCCTGCCCGACGAGAACCAGTAAACACTGACGTAACATGACAGGATAGGTGACAATAAGAGTTCCTCTACATTGTTTTCACCCATCCAGTAAGGTGTGGGACCTGTGATTAGACTACTAAGTGGGGGAGAAGGGAAGAGTGCCTTTAGTATTGGTACAAGACCACTATCTCTTGTACATGACGTATCATCATGGCATGTCTGCTGATAGTACACAGTCTGTTCTCGTGCTCTCATGGAGGAGAGAAGAGGAGAGCACATATAGATAGACTGGATAGAGTCTGGAGATGCTGACAACACTCTCATCTCACCCACTCCTCTCATCTCTGTCTGTCTCCTGCCCTCTTCTGGCCCACTCCTCTCATCTCTGTCTGTCTCCTGCCCTCTTCTCACCCACTCCTCTCATCTCTGTCTGTCTCCTGACCTCTTCTGGCCCACTCCTCTCTGTCTGTCTCCTGACCTCTTCTGGCCCACTCCTCTCTGTCTGTCTCCTGACCTCTTCTGGCCCACTCCTCTCTGTCTGTCTCCTGACCTCTTCTGGCCCACTCCTCTCTATCTACCTCCTGCCCTCCTCTCACCCACTCCTCTCATCTCTGTCTGTCTCCTGACCTCTTCTGGCCCACTCCTCTCTGTCTGTCTCCTGACCTCTTCTGGCCCACTCCTCTCTGTCTGTCTCCTGACCTCTTCTGGCCCACTCCTCTCTGTCTGTCTCCTGACCTCTTCTGGCCCACTCCTCTCTATCTACCTCCTGCCCTCGTCTCACCCACTCCTCTCATCTCTGTCTGTCTCCTGACCTCTTCTGGCCCACTCCTCTCTGTCTGTCTCCTGACCTCTTCTGGCCCACTCCTCTCTGTGTGTCTCCTGACCTCTTCTGGCCCACTCCTCTCTATCTACCTCCTGCCCTCGTCTCACCCACTCCTCTCATCTCTGTCTGTCTCCTGACCTCTTCTGGCCCACTCCTCTCTGTCTGTCTCCTGCCCTCTTCTGGCCCACTCCTCTCTGTCTGTCTCCTGACCTCTTCTGGCCCACTCCTCTCTGTCTGTCTCCTGACCTCTTCTGGCCCACTCCTCTCTGTCTGTCTCCTGACCTCTTCTGGCCCACTCCTCTCTATCTACCTCCTGCCCTCTTCTGGCCCACTCCTCTCTGTCTACCTCTTGCCCTCTTCTGGCCCACTCCTCTCATCTCTGTCTGTCTCCTGCCCTCTTCTGGCCCACTCCTCTCTATCTACCTCCTGCCCTCTTCTGGCCCACTCCTCTCTGTCTGTCTCCTGACCTCTTCTGGCCCACTCCTCTCTATCTACCTCCTGCCCTCGTCTCACCCACTCCTCTCATCTCTGTCTGTCTCCTGCCCTCTTCTGGCCCACTCCTCTCTGTCTGTCTCCTGACCTCTTCTGGCCCACTCCTCTCTATCTACCTCCTGCCCTCTTCTGGCCCACTCCTCTCATCTCTGTCTGTCTCCTGCCCTCTTCTGGCCCACTCCTCTCTATCTACCTCCTGCCCTCTTCTGGCCCACTCCTCTCTGTCTGTCTCCTGACCTCTTCTGGCCCACTCTTCTCTGTCTGTCTCCTGACCTCTTCTGGCCCACTCCTCTCTATCTACCTCTTGCCCTCTTCTGGCCCACTCCTCTCTGTCTACCTCCTGCCCTCTTCTGGCCCACTCCTCTCTGTCTGTCTCCTGACCTCTTCTGGCCCACTCCTCTCTATCTACCTCCTGCCCTCTTCTGTCCCACTCTTCTCTGTCTACCTCCTGCCCTCTTCTGGCCCACTCCTCTCTGTCTGTCTCCTGCCCTCTTCTGGCCCACTCCTCTCTGTCTGTCTCCTGCCCTCTTCTGGCCCACTCCTCTCTATCTACCTCCTGCCCTCTTCTGGCCCACTCTTCTCTGTCTACCTCCTGCCCTCTTCTGGCCCACTCTTCTCTGTCTACCTCCTGCCCTCTTCTGGCCCACTCCTCTCTGTCTGTCTCCTGCCCTCTTCTGGCCCACTCCTCTCTGTCTACCTCCTGCCCTCTTCTGGCCCACTCCTCTCTGTCTACCCCCTGCCCTCTTCTGGCCCACTCCTCTCTG
This sequence comes from Oncorhynchus gorbuscha, assembly GCF_021184085.1. NCBI lineage: Eukaryota > Metazoa > Chordata > Actinopteri > Salmoniformes > Salmonidae > Oncorhynchus > Oncorhynchus gorbuscha. Next base: position 64,482,337 of record NC_060195.1, read on the forward strand.
TCTACCTCCTGACCTCTTCTGGCCCACTCTTCTCTGTCTACCTCCTGCCCTCTTCTGGCCCACTCCTCTCTGTCTACCTCCTGCCCTCTTCTGGCCCACTCTTCTCTGTCTACCTCCTGCCCTCTTCTGCCCCACTCTTCTCTGTCTACCTCCTGCCCTCTTCTGGCCCACTCTTCTCTGTCTCCCTCCTGCCCTCTTCTGGCCCACTCCTCTCTGTCTACCTCCTGACCTCTTCTGGCCCACTCCTCTCTGTCTGTCTCCTGACCTCTTTTGGCCCACTCCTCTCTGTCTGTCTCCTGACCTCTTCTGGCCCACTCCTCTCTGTCTGTCTCCTGACCTCTTCTGGCCCACTCCTCTCTGTCTGTCTCCTGACCTCTTCTGTCCCACTCCTCTCTATCTACCTCCTGCCCTCGTCTCACCCACTCCTCTCATCTCTGTCTGTCTCCTGACCTCTTCTGGCCCACTCCTCTCTGTCTGTCTCCTGACCTCTTCTGGCCCACTCCTCTCTGTCTGTCTCCTGACCTCTTCTGGCCCACTCCTCTCTATCTACCTCCTGCCCTCGTCTCACCCACTCCTCTCATCTCTGTCTGTCTCCTGACCTCTTCTGGCCCACTCCTCTCTGTCTGTCTCCTGACCTCTTCTGGCCCACTCCTCTCTATCTACCTCCTGCCCTCTTCTGTCCCACTCTTCTCTGTCTACCTCCTGACCTCTTCTGGCCCACTCTTCTCTGTCTGTCTCCTGACCTCTTCTGGCCCACTCCTCTCTATCTACCTCCTGCCCTCTTCTGGCCCACTCCTCTCTGTCTGTCTCCTGCCCTCTTCTGGCCCACTCCTTTCTGTCTGTCTCCTGCCCTCTTCTGGCCCACTCCTCTCTATCTACCTCCTGCCCTCTTCTGGCCCACTCTTCTCTGTCTACCTCCTGCCCTCTTCTGGCCCACTCTTCTCTGTCTACCTCCTGCCCTCTTCTGGCCCACTCCTCTCTGTCTGTCTCCTGCCCTCTTCTGGCCCACTCCTCTCTGTCTACCTCCTGCCCTCTTCTGGCCCACTCCTCTCTGTCTACCCCCTGCCCTCTTCTGGCCCACTCCTCTCTGTCTACCTCCTGACCTCTTCTGGCCCACTCTTCTCTGTCTACCTCCTGCCCTCTTCTGGCCCACTCCTCTCTGTCTACCTCCTGCCCTCTTCTGGCCCACTCTTCTCTGTCTACCTCCTGCCCTCTTCTGCCCCACTCTTCTCTGTCTACCTCCTGCCCTCTTCTGGCCCACTCTTCTCTGTCTCCCTCCTGCCCTCTTCTGGCCCACTCCTCTCTGTCTACCTCCTGACCTCTTCTGGCCCACTCCTCTCTGTCTGTCTCCTGACCTCTTCTGGCCCACTCCTCTCTGTCTGTCTCCTGACCTCTTCTGGCCCACTCCTCTCTGTCTGTCTCCTGACCTCTTCTGGCCCACTCCTCTCTATCTACCTCCTGCCCTCGTCTCACCCACTCCTCTCATCTCTGTCTGTCTCCTGACCTCTTCTGGCCCACTCCTCTCTGTCTGTCTCCTGACCTCTTCTGGCCCACTCCTCTCTGTCTGTCTCCTGACCTCTTCTGGCCCACTCCTCTCTATCTACCTCCTGCCCTCGTCTCACCCACTCCTCTCATCTCTGTCTGTCTCCTGACCTCTTCTGGCCCACTCCTCTCTGTCTGTCTCCTGACCTCTTCTGGCCCACTCCTCTCTATCTACCTCCTGCCCTCTTCTGTCCCACTCTTCTCTGTCTACCTCCTGACCTCTTCTGGCCCACTCCTCTCTGTCTACCTCCTGCCCTCTTCTGGCCCACTCCTCTCTATCTACCTCCTGCCCTCTTCTGGCCCACTCCTCTCTGTCTGTCTCCTGCCCTCTTCTGGCCCACTCCTCTCTGTCTGTCTCCTGCCCTCTTCTGGCCCACTCCTCTCTATCTACCTCCTGCCCTCTTCTGGCCCACTCTTCTCTGTCTACCTCCTGCCCTCTTCTGGCCCACTCTTCTCTGTCTACCTCCTGCCCTCTTCTGGCCCACTCCTCTCTGTCTGTCTCCTGCCCTCTTCTGGCCCACTCCTCTCTGTCTACCTCCTGCCCTCTTCTGGCCCACTCCTCTCTGTCTACCCCCTGCCCTCTTCTGGCCCACTCCTCTCTGTCTACCTCCTGACCTCTTCTGGCCCACTCTTCTCTGTCTACCTCCTGCCCTCTTCTGGCCCACTCCTCTCTATCTACCTCCTGCCCTCTTCTGGCCCACTCTTCTCTGTCTACCTCCTGCCCTCTTCTGCCCCACTCTTCTCTGTCTACCTCCTGCCCTCTTCTGGCCCACTCTTCTCTGTCTACCTCCTGCCCTCTTCTGGCCCACTCCTCTCTGTCTACCTCCTGACCTCTTCTGGCCCACTCTTCTCTGTCTACCTCCTGCCCTCTTCTGGCCCACTCCTCTCTGTCTACCTCCTGACCTCTTCTGGCCCACTCCTCTCTGTCTGTCTCCTGCCCTCTTCTGTCCCCACTCTTCTCTGTCTACCTCCTGACCTCTTCTGGCCCACTCTTCTCTGTCTACCTCCTGCCCTCTTCTGGCCCACTCCTCTCTGTCTACCTCCTGACCTCTTCTGGCCCACTCTTCTCTGTCTACCTCCTGCCCTCTTCTGCCCCACTCTTCTCTGTCTACCTCCTGCCCTCTTCTGGCCCACTCTTCTCTGTCTACCTCCTGCCCTCTTCTGGCCCACTCCTCTCTGTCTACCTCCTGACCTCTTCTGGCCCACTCTTCTCTGTCTACCTCCTGACCTCTTCTGGCCCACTCCTCTCTGTCTACCTCCTGCCCTCTTCTGGCCCACTCCTCTCTGTCTACCTCCTGCCCTCTTCTCCCACACATCTTTCTCTCTCACCCCATCTGCTTCCTCCCAGCTGGCACTTTTGTTCCCTTGGAAGTTGTGGGAACAAAGCCATGAGTTTCCTGACGGTTAAAACTGTTTTTTTTCTTTACCGTTCTGAGAACAGAAGTGAACATATTTTTTACTCATACAAAGCGGTTCATTTTAGACTATTCAAACCCTATTTCAAAGGAAACACGCACTCATTAAAATCACTTAAGATAGAGGACCGAGTCACATAGTTTTGTTGACGCTGAGAACGGAATGTAAATGTTTCTAAATAACATTCCTACAACGTTCTTTGAACGTTACTAATGTTTTCTTTATTTTTATGGAATTGTTTCTTAATATTCTGAGAACATGACTTTTGATATAACCATGAGGAAACCTGGAGAAAACATTGTGTTGAGGTACTGAAATTCCCATAGACGAAGGTTACTTAGGACAACCCATAGGACAACCCACGCTCTCACCAAGCTCTGAGAAACGTATGGTTCACAGAACGTTATGTGCTAGCTGGGCTTCCTCCATTCTATAGAAGACAACACTGTTGCTACTGTACAGTACAGTACAATAGTTGGGGATGTAGGATAATTGGGGGTCCAAGACAGTTGGGGGTCTAAGATAGTGGGCGGTTTTGCTTACTGAAACATCAAGTAGGAGAGGAATAGAGATTCAGTAACCATTGATACTTGTAATTCCATACATGGTCATCCCCAACCAGGGGTCATTCTGGTTAGCAGAGTAAGTGGTATAATGCTATGCAAATGGGAAGCTGAAAGAGGTCAGCCTGACTGCAGTCAGAGAGATCAAATCAATGACTGTTGTAGGCTTCCTAACCAACTATACTCTAGTCCAATGTTTCCCATCTCCAGTACCCCCAACAGTACATATTTATATTGGAGCCCCAGACACGCAGACCTTATTCAGCTTATCAACTCATCATCAGGCCCTCAATGAGATGAATCAGGTCTGCTTGTCTGGGGCTACAACACAAATGTATGTTGTTGGGGGTACAGGAGGACTGGACTGGAGGAACGCTGGTGAGAATGTCCACAACCGTCACTGATTAGATCTCTGACTGCAGGGTCAGCCTGACCTCTTTCAGCATTCCATTTGGAACTTAGGCACTGCATGCCATTATACCACTGGCCTAGTATAGTCTCTTCACTGGGTTTTAAAGCCCTCTCCTCATGTTCTAACACACTCCTCTGTTCTCTCACACCAGGCCCCGTGGCCCGCTAGTGACCTCTACTAATCAATCCATTTGCCTGTTCATGGTCGGCTCAGTTAACCACATGGCCCTGTTCGTCACATACTCTAAATCATGCTGGTAAATATTCAATCAAATTTGGCACGGTCAAATTCATTTGTAATATCAAGATTTGAATGGAGTTGGATGGTGTGATTTCTCATTCACCTGAGGCCTGAAGCATTTAGGTATTTACTGTAGATTTGGATGTATGAAAATCATCTGAAAACCTTTATGTCTGGGTGAACTCTGACCCTGTAAGTGCCACTCATTGCTTTTGTATTTATTAAGGATCCCGTTTAGTTCCTGCCAAGGCAGCAGCTACTCTTCCGGGGGACCAGTGAAATTAAGGCAGTTATATACAATTTTAAAAACATTACAATACATTTCACAACACATTTCACAACACACCATGTGCCCTCAGACCCCTACTCTACTACCACATATCTACAACACAAAACCCATGTGTATGTGTGTGTATAGTGCGTATGTTATCATGTGTGTGTGTATGCGTGTGTGTCTCTTCACAGTCCAGCTGTTCCATAAGGTGTACAGTGTGGAATAGAGTTCCATGTAGTACTGTGAGCCTCCCATAGTCTGTTCTGGACTTGGGGACTGTGAAGAGACCTCTGGTGACATGTCTTGTGGTGTATGCATGGGTGTCTGAGATGTGAGCTAGTAGTTGAAACAGACAAGCTCAGTGCATTCAGCTTGTCAACACCTCTTACAAAAACAAGTAGTGATGAAGTCAATCTCCTCCACTTTCAGCCGGGAGAGATTGACTTGCATATGATTAATGCTAGCTCTCTGTCTACATTTAAGGGCCAGCCGCCCTGCCCTGTTCTGGGCCAATTGTCATTTTCCTAAGTCCTTCTTTGTGTCACCTGACCAAACAACTGGACAGTAGTCCAGGGATGACAGAACTAGGGCCTGCAGGAACGGTCTTGCTGATAGCGTTGTTAAGAAGGCAGAGTAAGGCTTTATTATGCACTTTATCATACTGTAGATGACAGTTCAATCGTCCTCCCAGGAGCTCAGTGTTCTGTAATGTCGCCTCCCCAGGTAATGCATCTCTAACCTTATTAGAGTCTCTGTTCCAGCCCAGCCCCTCTCTCTCTCCCCGCCACAGACAACCGTTTATATAGTGCTAAGCCGACAACATTCTTTTACTGATTACATTTAAGCTTTTAGAGTTTTAAGACATTTTGCATTAAGACCGGTCTGCGTCTAATAAAATCAAAGGCCGACTTCTGATCCAGTCGGATATATTACTAGACTTCTTCTATTCTAGAGGTTTTAATAGTTAGTGCTGGGTCAGGTTTCAGGACGGGAGCGTATTTATAGTTAAAGGGAAAAACATGGGGAGACATGATTGTTTTTTACATGGTTTATCTGAAGTAGTTTCCTGTGACCTTCCAAGTCAACCAGAATCACATTTCTAACCCGTTTCCAGTCCACAATCTCATTCCAAAAGTAATCAGTCAAACTCAGTTAAGGTGTGCAAAGCTGACATCAAGGCAAAGGGTGACTACTTTGAAGAATCTAAAATATATTTTGATTTGTTTAACACTTTTTTGATGTCTTCCCTATTATTCTACAATATAGAAAATAGTCTCCAATAAAGAGAAACCCTTGAATGAGTAGGTGTGTCCAACCTCTTGACTGGTACTGTAAGTGTAGGAATGTGTTTAGTGAATTACAGTTAATATACTAGACAGTGACAGTAACAGTTACACTGGTGGAAACAGTGCAGTAATTGTTGTAAACAGGAAGTGCAGGACAACCCATCCCCCACTGCTGAGACAATTCCTGGATTCTAATGCACAGGCACTTAGATGTTGTAATGCCTCCTCAGTAGAGAGCGAGCAAAATAAAGAAGGGAGACGCCGTGTTAATATTTGATGGGAAGCATCAATGAAGACACAGGCTGACTATCGACAGCAGCATGAAGTGGGAGAGGGGGGAGAGGAGGGAGTGAGGGGGGAGTTGGGGTTGAACGGGGGGAGATTACATTTCAGCCTCTCTCCCTCTTGGACATGACTGCCTGCTGGTCCATTTGCAGTCACACAGAGAGACCAGGGACCAATCCAACAACACTCACTGGGCAATGAACAGCACAGCAACACTATGTTGTGGTTAGACGGGTTTCGGATAAAAACAGGCTGTTAAAGTGTGTTACTGTCCCCCACTACACAAGGTTGTGTGAAAGCGTGTGAAAGATAACAGTGTGTTGTACAACACACCCACACTTCCGGCCATATAGCCATAGCAGAAACGCTAGCTCGAGAACTGATAAAAACAGATACAAATGTTGATCTATTTATGTCACCATCACAGAGGGTGAGACACTAGGTAGCTAGGAACAATGGAACAGAGAATAGAGATGGTCATTTAATGTCAGTTCTGAGGTAGAGAGATAAGGAGAATCTCTACTGTCCAGTCCCCAGCTCTTCAATAGCTGACCGTCTCGCAGGCTTGAAATATCAGGGAGGAAGACAGGCAGAGACAAGAGCTGGGTAAATAGCATTGTCACATGGGCAACAAGTCAAACGATATGCCGACACAACACACAGCGCGTGTGTGTGTGCGTGCGTGCGCATGGGCGTGACTGCATGAATGAGTGTGTGCATACGTATGCGTATTTGTGTGTCTGTGCCCGTATGTGTGTGTGTGTGTGTGTGCCCGTGTGTGTGTGTGTGTGTGCCCGTGTGTGCCCGTGTGTGTGTGTGTGTGTGTGTGTGTGTGTGTGTGTGTGTGTGTGTGTGTGTGTGTGTGTGTGTGTGTGTGTGTGTGTGTGTGTGTGTGTGTGTGTGTGTGTGTGTGTGTGTGTGTGTGTGTGTGTGTGTGTGTGTGTGCACATGGGCGTAACTGCATGAATGAGTGTGTGCATACATATGCGTAATTGTGTGTGTGTGTGTGTGTGTGTGTGTGTGTGTGTGTGTGTGTGTGTGTGTGTGTGTGTGTGTGTGTGTGTGTGTGTGTGTGTGTGTGTGTGTGTGTGTGTGTGTGTGTGTGTGTGTGTGTGTGTGTGTGTGTGTGTGTGTGTGTCCGTGTGTGATTCTGTTCTCCCTGTTGCTCCAGAGATTAGGAGAGGAATGTGTTGGCAGGCAAGGGAAGCCAAGGAGGAAAGGATTTTCACCACAGACTGCTTCCAAGGTACCTGTGTTCCTCTGTTGTCTCCGCTCTCTCTTTTCTCTCTGTCTGAGCCATTTAGAACTTACTGTAAATCACCAGATCTCCAGGGAGTCCTGCTCAAGATGACTAGAATCTTGACAACCCCTGAGAAAGCCGTAACCTTTCCGTTTTTCAGTCCAAGCTTTGGAAAAGCTCTGTGGTTCCAAAACAATCAAATTGTAAAGGGGCCACTTAGAATGTTATTGTCATGGAACGTTCCGAGTCAAAATGGAGGATAGTTAGCTGAACTCTTTAGCTCTGCAGATGGGCCTTACTGTACTCTGTCTGTGGGTTGATTACACCCCACAGATTACACCCCTGCTGTGGCCTCCATCTGTCAGTGGCTTGTACTGCCTGGAGATAAACAGCCCTACCAAACAAGCTCAGACTGATCCACAATACATCAACTGCCTTACTGCCACGGCCTCAGGGTCACTATGTATATCAGCATGATGCAAAACAACATGAAGCTAATATGCGGTCACTACTCTTTACCATGTGGCTCTTTCACATACTGTACATCTACCCATTGGAGTGATTTGCAAAGGGAAAAGGGAATGCAAAACAGGCCTGTTCTACCATGGTGTTTCTGTCTATACCTTATTCCCCTCTCTGTGGGACCATAGGGGCCAGCCCCCTGGTCCTAGTAACACAGCTAATAGGCTTTACTGAGCCCAGGAGCATGGTAGGCCAGATGTGCAGGGTGTGTGTGCTAGTGAAGATGTGTGTGTTTGGGTGCGTGTGCACAGCCAGCGTGGTTGGCCAGATGTTTCAGCAGCCATTAACCCTGTGTGTGTGTGTGTGTGTGTGTGTGTGTGTGTGTGTGTGTGTGTGTGTGTGTGTGTGTGTGTGTGTGTGTGTGTGTGTGTGTGTGTGTGTGTGTGTGTGTGTGTGTGTGTGTGTGTGTGTGTGTGTGTGTGTGTGTGTGTGTGTGTGTTGTCATGACGTTGGCCTGGGGGGTAGGTTTGACAGTCATAAATACCTCTTTCCCCCTTTTTCCTCTCTCTACCCTACTGATGTTACATTTGCAAAACCCTTGGTTAACATAGAGATTCTGGGAACATCAGAAGGTGGGGGGAAATGAACTATATTCTGGTAATCCGACCAATGGAACATATGCGGTGGTACTTAATGAATATGATGTCAGTTCGGTTGTCATCTGAGACATTCTCATCAATGATAAGATGACATAAACTCTACAGTGGAAAGTCTACACATCAGAGTTATCGGATTCACATGGAATTGTTGTTCAATTTAAATGTTTGAATATGAAATTATTTGTGATGGGAAGAAATGTGATTTTAGCTTCTAAAATGTGAGATTTGGGTTTTCATAAGATAGGGCTCTGCTCAATCAGTGGCCTGCCCCTGTGAAGGGACATGGGCTATAAAACTTTTCAAACATGCCCTCCTCTCCCTTTGTATATAAGCCCTTGACGACAATGTAACCTCCTGTTCCGAGGACGTGAGGACGACGGTCCGATGTCAGAATGGTTCAGATAATAACTACAGAACGAAGCCAACATCAGCGTGAGCTTTGGTTGCGAATGGTATGAACTTTGAACTCTTATTCACTACAGAAGTGATACCTCCTAGCCTTTGAGTTAGCAACAGCCGCTGCAAACGAGGGTTAGGAAGGATCAGACAGAGTATCCCATCTACCACACAACGAAGTTACTACAACGTATTCAATTTTCCAGCAGAGACATTCTTCAAAGGACTCGGTTGGGCAACACGGCCTTCCATCTACCACCAACCTCCTGAAGCGCAGCTCAGAGTAAATATTTATTGCATTTTCTTTTCCAAATGGGCGGTAATTTAGAATGCATAAGATGTATTTACGATAGAACAGCTTCGCCCTTTCTTCCTCAGTCTTCCCGCTCTTTCACTCAAACCCAGCCCCTTTTCTTTTGTATAACCAGCTGTCATATCTGTTCCGCCTGCTAGGAACATTTTCCTTTTTGACGTAATTTGTAATCAAGTTATGATTTAAATATGTGTAATTCTGTGTGATTAGTTAGGTATTTCGTCAATAAATATTTAAACCCAATTTTGTATTGTTGATTCAATTTGTTAGCCAGGGTTCGTGCAGATAACCAAGAATTTACAACTTTCAGATGAGACTGAATTAAGATGACGATTAATATTGACTGCTATTGATGTAAAATATTACTAGGTCTTTAAAATTTATTCGGAAAAGAACAGCTCTATAAATATTATGTTGTGGTGCCCGACTCTCTAGTTAATTACATTTACATGATTAGCTCAATCAGGTAATATTAATTACGGATAAATTATTTTATAGAATATCATGTCATATCACTTAATCCGGCATAGCCAAAGACACGACAGTGTGTGTGTGTGTGTGTGAGAGAGAGGCCATGTAAAGTAGACGACATCAAACTATAATCACTTAAACCCCTGAGAGCAAAGCAGAGCAGAGGCAGGCAGCCAGGCAGCCAGGCAGGCCAGTCTATAAGACTCAATCTGGACGAGCGGCCAGGCTGACCATGTGAGATCCCCCAGGGCTTTGTCGTCCCTCACTGACTGTTGCATTTTGAAAGTGTGACCGTGCCAACGTGTTGAGAGATCAGGCCTCCCCAGCCCCCCTGTACCTTCATATGGCTGTTCCTGCTATTATAGTAACCATCAGGCTCTGTCTGGAGGCCAGGCTGATTTTCAAAACAACCAACCAAAATGTTAGCGAGTCAGAATTGTGTTCCATGTGCGGGGTGAACTGTGATGATTGGTGTGACTCATTCTAGGCGACCGTGTGTTAATCTGACATCAACACCCTCTCCACGGCGTGGAGCAACAGTCCCCGAGCATACGTGCCTCTGTCAGTGTGTTTGGTTTGGCTCCACCAGTTGAGAGATCTCAGGCTGATTATGTGTTCAGCTCCAGTCCTGCACCTGTGTTGTGATCTCACCTCACCTGACCTCACCTCTGTAGAAACATAACATAAACTGGCTAGAGAGAGAGAGCGGGAGAGCGGGAGAGAGAGAGAGCGAGAGAGAGAGCGAGAGAGAGAGCGAGAGAGAGAGCGAGAGCGGGAGAGAGAGAGAGAGCGGGAGAGAGAGAGAGAGAGAGCGGGAGAGCGAGAGAGAGAGAGCGGGAGAGAGAGAGAGAGAGAGAGCAGGAGAGAGAGAGAGAGAGCGGGAGAGAGAGAGCGGGAGAGAGAGAGAGAGCGGGAGAGAGAGAGAGCAGGAGAGAGAGAGAGAGAGAGAGAGAGAGAGAGAGAGAGAGAGAGAGAGAGAGAGAGAGAGAGAGCGGGAGAGAGAGAGAGCGGGAGAGAGAGTGAGAGAGAGTGTGGGAGAGAGAGAGAGAGAGAGAGAGAGAGAGAGAGAGAGAGAGAGAGAGAGAGAGAGAGAGAGAGAGAGAGAGAGAGAGATAAAGAAAGAAACCATTCCCTTCTCCAGCGCCAGCCTACATTGGAGGATTGTAGTAATTGATACATAGAGAGGCAGGATGGTAATGATCAATGTGCAGAGGTAATAGAAGGTAATATCATTTCTGTCATCCCCAGTGCTCTCGAGCGGCTAGATGTTCTTTTACCATTCGGCCATCAGATTTGTCACCAAAGCTCCTTATAGGACATATCACTGCACTCTACACTCCTCTGTAAACTGGTCATCTCTGTATACCCGTCGCAAGACACACAACACTAGTTGATGCTTATTTATAAAACCCTCTTAAGCCTCACTCCCCCCTATCTGAGACATCTACTGCAGCCCTCCACATACAACACCCGTTCTGATAAGTCACATTCTGTTAAAGGTCCCGAAAGCACACGCATCCCTGGGTCGCTCCTCTTTTCAGTTCGTTGCAGCTACAACAGCTGCAACAAACAATCAAACTGGACAGTTTTATCTCAATCTCTTCATTTAAAGACTCAATCATGGACACTCTTACTGACAGTTGTGGTTGATTTACATGATGTATTGTTGACTCTACCTTCTTGCCCTTTGTGCTGTTGTCTGTTCCCAATAATGTTTGTACCATGTGTTGTGATGCTACCATGTTGTGCTGCTGCCATGTTGTGTTGCTAACATGGTATGTTGTTGTCTTAGGTCTCTCTTTATGTAGTGTTGTCTCTCGTCGTGACGTGTGTCTTGTCCTTATATATGTATATATAAACACTTTTTTGTATCCCGTCCCCCGTCCCCGCAGGAAGCCTTTTGCCTCTAGTTAGGCCACCACTGTAAATAAGAATGTTCTTAACTGACTTGCCTAGTTAAATAAAGGTTAAATAAAATGTAGATCTTGTCTTTGGAGGAAACATCTCGCCTGTCCCAGTTGTTTCATCTCACTGAAGAGGAAAGGAAAGGAGACAAGGAGAGGAGAGGAAGCCCGGGTGTGGCTATTACGTAATACCTGCTCCAGGTTCCCATTAGTCTTTATGTCACACTGAACCAGCCCAACTATGGAATGCCATAACTACACTGCTGACATATCGTCAATACTCCTGCACACTGAAGGTGACTGTTGCATTAAAAAAAACGTTTCTATACAAACCACACATGTTCCCTATTCGTATTTGTGGCTTAACGCTACAACATAAACTCTACATCAGCACCGTATTATTACCATGCCGGTTATTCACTGGGGACAGAGTTTCATAGTGAAAGATATTCACCTACTTCTGTGTCTATCGGGGTCACCGGGGCAGAACACAGTAGCAGCAGCTCTTTATAAAAGCCCACCTGACAGAGGTAGAGGGATCTGTCTATACAGCCTTATGCTGAGGGAGGCTACAGTAACTCAGCGTACATATCCACTCCTCTCCTATTCAATCAAAACCAATGGTCACACTACATTTTTACATGATCATAGTTGCACATGCAGTATGTCTTTTAGCTACGTATATGGAATTGTAATGTTGCAGTGAAATGACATTTGGGGCATGACGAAACATAGGCCTAGGTACTAACTGAATTCCACACATGTGGTTCATAGAATGTGTAGCCTAGTGTTAATTAAATAACACCTCATCCATGCAGTAGTCTTCTGTAAGACTCAGTACAGGACAGCTCCAGTGCTGCTAGGTGACCTAAACTGGGACATGCTTAACACCCCAGCCATCCTACAATCTAAATTTGACGCCCTCAATCTCACACAAAAATTATCAATGAACCCACCAGGTACAACCCCAAAAGCCATAAACACGGGCACCCTCATAGATATCATCCTAACCAACTTGCCCTCCAAATATACCTCTGCTGTCTTCAACAAAAATCTCAGCAATCACTGCCTCATTGCCTGCATCCGTAATGGGTCTGCGAGCAAACGACCACCCCTCATCACTGACAAACGCTCCCTAAAACACTTCAGCGAGCAGGCCTTTCTAATTGACCTGGCCCGGATATCCTGGAATGATATTGACCTCATCCCATCAGTAGAGGATGCCTGGTTATTCTTTAAAAGTGCCTTCCTCACCATCTTAAATAAACATGCCCCATTCAAGAAATGTAGAACCAGGAACAGATATAGCCCCTGGTTTTCTCCAGACCTGACTGCCCTTGACCAGCACAACAACATCTGTGGCGTTCTGCATTAGCATCGAATAGCCTCCGTGATATGCAACTTTTCAGGGAAGTTAGGAACCAATATACACCGGCAGTTAGAAAAGCTAAGGCTAGCTTGTTTAAGCAGAAATTTGCATCCTGTAGCACAAACTCAAAAAAGTTCTGGGACATTGTAAAGTCCATGGAGAATAAGAGCACCTCCTCCCAGCTGCCCACTGCACTGAGGCTAGGAAACACTGTCACCACCAATAAATCCACTATAATTGAGAATTTCGATAAACATTTTTCTACGGCTGGCCATGCTTTCCACCTGGCCAGCCCTACCCCGATCAACAGCCCTGCACCCCCCCCCGAAGCAACTCACCCAAGCCTCCCCATTTCTCCTTCACCCAAATCCAGATAGCTGATGTTCTGAAAGAGCTGCAAAATCTGGACCCCTACATATCAACCGAGCTAGACAATCTGGACCCTCTCTTTCTAAAATTATCTGCCAAAATTGTTGCAACCCCTATTACTGGCCTGTTCAACCTCTCTTTCATATTGTCTGAGATTCCCAAAGATTGAAAAGCTGCCGCGGTCATCCCCCTCTTCAAAGGGGGAGACACTTTAGCCCCAAACTGCTACAGACCTATATCTATCCTATTCTGCCTTTCTAAGGTCTTCGAAAGCCAAGTTAAAAAATAGATTACTGACCATTTCGAATCCCACCGTACCTTCTCCGCTATGCAATCTGGTTTCAGAGCTGGTCATGGGTGCAACTCAGCCACGCTCAAGGTCCTAAAATATATCATAACCGCCATCGATAAGAGACATTACTGTGCAGCCGTATTCATCGACCTGGCCAAGGCTTTCAACTCTGTCAATCACCACGTTCTTATCGGCAGACTCAACAGACTTGGTTTCTCAAATGACTGCCTCGCCTGGTTCACCAACGACTTCTCTGATAGAGTGACTGACAATCCTACCAATCCTTGACTTCGGCGATGCCATTTACAAAATAGCCTCCAACACTCTACTCAACAAATTGGATGCAGTCTATCACAGTGCCATCCGTTTTGTCACCACAGCCCCATATACTACCCACCACTGTGACCTGTATGCTCTCGTTGGCTGGCACTCGCTTCATACTCGTCGCCAAACCCACTGGCTCCAGGTCATCTACAAGTCTCTGCTAGGTAAAGCCCCGCCTTATCTCAGCTGACTGGTCACCATAGCAGCACCCACTCATAGCACGCGCTCCAGCAGGTATATCTCACTGATCACCCCCAAAGCCAATACTTCTTTTTCCTTCCAGTTCTCTGCTGCCCATGACTGGAACGAACTGAAGAAGAAAAAAATCACTGAAGTTGGAGACACATATCTCCTTCACTAACTTTAAGCACCAGCTGTCAGAGCAGCTCACAGCTCACTGCACCTGTACATAGCACATCTGTAAATATTCCATCCAACTACCTCATCCCCATACTGTTACTTATTTATCTAGCTCTTTTGCACCCCAGAATCTCTACTTGCACATTAATCTTCTGCACATCTACCATTCCAGTGTTTAATTGCTATATTGTAATTACTTCTCCACCATGGCCTATTTATTGCCTTACCTCCCTTATCCTACCTCATTTGCACACACTGTATATAGACTTGTTCTACTGTATGTGTGTTTATTCCATGTGTAACTCTGTGTTGTTGTATGTGTCGAACTACTTTGCTTTATATTGGCCAGGTCGCAGTTGTAAATGAGAACTTGTTCTCAACTAGCCTACCTGGTTAAATAAATGTGAAATATATATATATTTTTTTAATGCATGGGGTCATACAGTAGTTTACTGTAAGGCTCAGTACAGGACAGCTGCTGAATAACTCTGTTAATAAACTCATTTATCCATGCTACAGTGGGTAGGACTGAGGAAGAGGCTATGCTAAGCTATACTAGCCCAAACCTCCTGGGCCTTCGATACACCATCTCCTCATAAATCATCTTCTCACTTCCTCCTTTTGTTCCAGGAGACACTACACACACAGACCATGGCACAAGATGATATCGTAGCCATCTCGGAGGTTAGGGTTAGCACAGAGTGATAGGAAACAGCAACACCTAAGTCCCAGCGTCCCAGGCTCTTTGTTATTGTAGAGGCCGACTTGTCCCAGTCCCAGGGCTATAAGTCAGTCCACCCAGAGGTGAGTGTTCCCAAGGCTGTGTTTTGTCCCAGGCAGGACCAGACAGGCTCCAGGGGTGTGAAGTGGTGGATATTAGGCTGTAGCAGGATGGAACCAGACTAATTAGTCTATTTCCATGAAATACCGACTGGCCGTCTGCTACATGGTGAGAAGACTGATCATATTATCCTACTGATTCATGGCACACTGTGACAGACGCTGTTTCACTGTCAATGCTTGGACGGGAAACAAAAATGCTGTTCCTCAAAGTATGATTCATTACTAATGTCAAGTAAATTAAGCAATCTGTATTATCACGGACGGAGAGGTTCACAAACTCAATACAAGCCTGATGAAACTTTAAAGGGGAGTTCCGAGTGGCGCAGTGGTCTAAGGCACTGCATCGCAGTGATAGCTGTGACACTAGAGGTCCTGGTTCGAGTCCAGGCTCTGTCGCGACCGGGAGACCCATGGGGTGGTGCACAGTTGGTCAAGCGTCATCCGGGGAGGTTTTGGCCAGCCGGGATGTACTTGTCCCATTTCGCTCTAGCGACTCCTGTGGTGGGCCAGGTGCAATGCACGCAGACACGGTCACCAGGTTTACGGTGTTTCCTCTGACACATTGGTGCGGCTGGCTTCGGGGTTAAGCGGGCATTGTGTCAAGAAGCAGTGCGGCTTGGCTGGGCCGTGTTTCGGAGGATACGAGGCTCTCGACCTTCGCCTCTCCCGAGTCCATACGGGAGTTGCAGCGTTGGGACAAGACTAATTACCAATTGGATATCAACAAAAAGGGGGTACCATTTTTCTTTAATACTGCTACACAAACAAGTCATATAAGCAAGGTTGGTTCCTGCATGAGACTGACACCAGGCTTCTTACCTTGAAACTGAGATACTGCTTTTGGTTCCCAGAGCAATGTTCTGGGCATACTGCCAAATTGCTTAGTCAATCTGTCACTCGCATGAACCCTATTAGACAGCAGCATTATTCTAAACATACGATTGAATACACACACAGAACATTTCCATCACAATGCATTACTAACGTCAAGTGGAAAAGGTGCAGAGTAACAAAGGTGCAGGTTATCAGTGTGTTCATGTGGTTTCATAAGCAGTATGACTCCCAGAAATGGCTGTGTGACGGCAGCTAGTCTGTTCCTCTGTAGAGTGGTGCCAGGTTTGGTCCTCTCCTCTCTCTTCCCAGGATGGCCACAGCAGCCAGTCATCCACTCACATGGTCTCTGTGTGACTTCCTCAAACAAACCCCCTTTGTCTAAAGCTACCACACACACACACAACACACACACACACACACACACACACACACACACACACACACACACACACACACACACACACACACACACACACACACACACACACACACACACACACACACACACACACACACACACACACACACACACTGCATTCCAGAGACAGGGAAACACCCAACTCAACCCGACAACACTCAAACCTAGTGCACATAAAAACTCAAGATGTTGTCGACAAAAGATTTTAGCCTTAGGATTCATATCTGTGTTCAACGGATTCCAAACAAAGCTCCCCATGACTGATCATCTACATGGTCACACTAGTGTGCATGTTACACCATAGAGGCAGTTCTGTTCTGGGCTAAACAGTCACATGATCACACAGGCCGTAGTCATGTGATGGGGGACTGACTGTGTGGTGGGATCAGACCAGCTGACCCTTCAGCAGGGGTAAATATGTTAACCTAATCTGCTCAGCTCTACTGAACACAGGCACTGTGAGGAACACCTCAGAGCTCTGTGCTCGGCCAGGTTTGATTATACCTCCACTCCCATTAATTCAAACTTTATAAACTACACAAGCTTCCAACATATAATTGAATGAGATACCAAACCCATTCACAGGGTTGGTTAACTCTTCAGATTCCTCGGGTCTCCATGGAATTAGGTAAATCCGCTTTTAGTTCTCGCACTCCACAAAATGTATTACATTTAGATTCCCTGGTGCCACTAGGGCAGTTTGGAACCGATGATGATGAATGAGTTCACAGAGATGTGCAATAGTTTTGACTGATTGATTTAGTACCTTGTTAATGAAGGCTGTGATGTTGCTTGTGTTCTAATGTAATGTACTTGTCATTGGATCTTGTTATATTTCTTTAAAATCTTTTGCTTTGTGGTCTCAGGCCACCATTGAAAATGAACACTGGTCTCAACTGGACTCCCCTGATTAAATAAAAGTAGCTAAGAATGTATCAAATGACAATAGAACAGACGCCAGAACAGAAATGCCAAAAGACCTGTCAATTCTAAGTCTGTGTTCAAAAACCTAGCGGGGGTGTAAGTGGGAGCGTCACAGTGAAAGTGTCTCTCTGGTCTCAGTGTTAAAAGGTTACATCGCCGTGCACTGCCCACATACTGTAACAATGAGGAGGGCTCGTAAAGCTCTGCATTGACATGATTGGGACTTCCTGTATAAACACAAACACTTCTTTGACAACTTCCGTCACAAAAGCTCTGAGAAGATTAAGAAGTATACATGCCCTGACTTCTGCAGAGGCCGTATCTCAGTAAATGCTGTACAGCCACTGCAGACCTCAGATTGACCATACAGAGGCTTTAAGGCTGTCTGTCTGTGGTGCTATCTAATCCTCCAGACTAGAGCCAGGCGTGTGTGTGTTGGCCCTGTGGCATCACTTCACTACACTCTCACCTTAGCAGCACCAGTCAATCTCCTACTACCTATAAAACATTCACCAGCTAAAGCCAGGACCAAAAGTAGCATAGACCTGTCAGGAACCTCCCTGTCATAGAGCTAGGAGCCAGCCAGGGGACAACACAGACCACAGTCACAGCTCTGACTCCTTTAACCCTTTATTTCGTTCGTTTGAATGAAAACATTGAAAATCGATACCAGTGAAAGTTGAACGGAGAGAGTTGAGGTTATTTTTTTCTGACTTGAAGCCGAATTGTTTTGACTAGCAGAAATCTCTCTCACACTCACTCAACAACCCAATACCTCTCCGTCAGATCACTGACAGCAGCCTGATAGCAGCCTCGCTCTTCTCTCCTAAACGCTTCAAATCGATCTGTGGGCACATTGTATCCACTCACCTCACCAGGCGTTTGATAGACAAAAGGCTGCCAGCAAGAGCCAGCTATCTTTAAATAGATCATTTAGCAGATTACAGACCGAGACTGAGGGATTTCTAAGCACGCAGAGACAAAAGGACCTGGTAGGGAAGTGATACTGAAACAATGGAAATCTGTTCTGAAGTTCACGGAGCTCGCAAAGTAAAAGTTGAAAAATAATGTCTTTGTGAGATCAGATTAGGCAATGAAGCGAATTGTAATACTTGTATCATTACGGTGCCTCAGCCCACTCACAATATGTGAACAACGAATACGATCATCTGTGATATTTGATCACAGGATATGACACAGATATACACACACATACACTGAATGTACAAAACATTAAGGTCACCTGCTCTTTCCATGACAGACTGACCAGGTGAATCAAGTGAAATTTTATTGGTCACATACACATGGTTAGCAGATGTTATTGGTGACATACACATGATTAGCAGATGTTATTGGTCACATACACATGATTAGCAGATGTTATTGGTCACATACACATGGTTAGCAGATGTTACATGGTGATTAGCATATTGGTGACATACACATGGTTAGCAGATGTTATTGGTGACATACACATGATTAGCAGATGTTATTGGTCACATACACATGATTAGCAGATGTTATTGGTCACATACACATGATTAGCAGATGTTATTGGTCACATACACACGGTTAGCAGATGTTATTGGTCACATACACATGGTTAGCAGATGTTATTGGTCACATACACATGATTAGCAGATGTTATTGGTCACATACACATTAGCAGATGTTATTGGTGACAACACATGATTAGCAGATGTTATTGGTCACATACACAAGATTAGCAGATGTTATTGGTCACATACACACGGTTAGCAGATGTTATTGGTCACATACACAAGATTAGCAGATGTTATTGGTCACATACACACGGTTAGCAGATGTTATTGGTCACATACACACGGTTAGCAGATGTTATTGGTCACATACACACGGTTAGCAGATGTTATTGGTCACATACACATTGTTAGCAGATGTTATTGGTCACATACACATTGTTAGCAGATGTTATTGGTCACATACACACTGTTAGCAGATGTTATTGGTCACATACACATGGTTAGCAGATGTTATTGGTGACATACACATGATTAGCAGATGTTATTGCGAGTCTGACAAAATACTTGCGCTTTTAGTTCCGACAGTGCAGCAATATCTAACAATTCCCCAACAACTATCTAATACACACAAATCTAAGTAAAAAAATGGAATAAGAATATAAATATATGGATGAGCAATGACAGAGCGGCATAGGCAAGATGGTATAGAATACAGTATATACATATGAGATGAGTAATGCAAGATATGTAAACATTATTAAAGTTGCATTATTAAAGTGACTAGTGATCCATTTACTAAAGTGGCCAATGATTTCAAGTCTGTATGTAGGCAGCAGCCTCTCTGTGTTAGTGATGGTTGTTTAACAGTCTGATGGCCTTGAGATAGAAGCTGTTTTTCAGTCTCTCGGTCGCAGCTTTGATGCACCTGTACTGACCTCGCCTTCTGGATTGTAGCAGTGTGAACAGGCAGTGGCTCGGGTGGTTGTTGTCCTTGATGATCCTTTGACATCGAGTGCTGTAAGTGTCCTGGAGGGCAGGTAGTTTGGGAAAGGGAAAGGGGGATACCTAGTCAGTTGTACAACTGAATGCATTCACCTGAAATGTGCCTCTGATTCAGAGAGGTGCGGGGGGCTGCCATAATCGACATCACCCATGGCCACGCAGTCATGGGTGAACAGAGAGTACAGGAGAGGGCTACGCACGCACCCTTGTGGGGCCCCAGTGTTGAGGATCAGCGAAGTGGAGATGTTGTTTCCTACCTTCACCACCTGGGGGTGGCCCATCAGGAAGTTCAGGACCCAATTGCACAAGGTGAGGTTTCGTATAGCTATAATGATTGGTTGAAGGTAGGTGGGGTCAGGAGTTCCTGTATAAACACAAACTCACTTCTTTGACAACTTCCTTCACAGCAGCTCTGCATGAAAGCTATGATCCCTTATTCATTTACTTGTTAAATCCCCCCCAATCAGTGTAGATGAAGGTGAGGAGACAGGTTTAAAGAAGGATTTTTAAGCACTGAGACACGGATTGTGTACACGTGCCATTCAGAGGGTGAATGGGCAAGACAAGATATTGAACTGCCTTTGAATGGGGTATAGTAGTAGGTGTCAGGCGCAAGTTTCCTGTGTGTATCAAGAAAGGTCGACCACCCAAAGGACATATAGCCAACTTGATACAATCCCCTAGGAAAGCTTTTGACACCTTTTAGGCGTCCATGCCCCGATGAATTAAGGCTGTTCTGTGGCAAGGGGGGCAAGGAGTTCCTAATGTTTTGTACACTCAGTGTATATTTAAGTCTACTTTAGTCAGTGGTGACACAATGACCTCAGAAAGCCCCCATTCCAGCACTTTCCATGTCCTCACAATCCACTCAACCACAGTTCAGAGCATGAAGAGATTGTTTTTATTACCCAGACAATTCAATTAGACTTCCATCACCACATTATTACAAAGCCTCTCTCTCATTCCCCGACCCTTCTCTCTCTCGTTACCGGTTTCAGTCGACGAAACCTTTCTCCTTTTCCTGTGAGTGTGTAATGCTGCTGTCTCACCCCAGGCCTCCTGGCTGATGGGCGGTCACATGATGATCCAATGACCAGTACTCCAGGGAAACAAAATCCCTCTGTCTACACTGAGGTCTTCCTCTGTGAGACTGAGGTCTTCCTCTGTGAGACCGAGGTCTTCCTCTGTGAGACCGAGGTCTTCCTCTGTGAGACCGAGGTCTTCCTCTGTGAGACCGAGGTCTTCCTCTGTGAGACTGAGGTCTTCCTCTGTGAGACCGAGGTCTTCCTCTGTGAGACCGAGGTCTTCCTCTGTGAGACCGAGGTCTTCCTCTGTGAGACCGAGGTCTTCCTCTGTGAGACTGAGGTCTTCCTCTGATGATCAGAGACAACAAGAGTTGTAGCAGGATCTTGTTAGAACATGGTACAATTCAGGAAAATATAATTATCTTTGATTAATAGGAGATGGTGTGTGTTTTTCATGTCAAAACAGAATGACACTTTGACACTATCAGTTTTCTGCTGCAGAGAACACATCCTTACGTGATGAAGACCAAAGTTCAAATTCAGACTGCCATGTCTTTGTTCTAGTTTTCAGACGACCTTTCTTGTACATTATGTATGACAGACAAGCCATAGACAGTCAATCATGAGTGTTTAAAATGTTTTCTATGACGACAACCAATGTTGAAAGGTCAGAGGTCACAGCCTAAACACATCAGCAGCGTGACGTCTATAGAACCAACCATTGACTTCTAATCGAACTAGTCTTTGTGCTCCATTATAACCCTGAAAAGGGTTTTTTAAAAGGGGATCACACACTAGTCTTCCGCTCCGCTCGTCCGGACACGGGCCAGAGAGTTGGGTGCATGAACTCTGATGTCCTTGGTCGTCACTGTGGGAACAGGAGGAGGATCTATATTATGGTAAGCTGCACCACGGCTCTCACCTATGGTGTTGACACAGTGGATAAAATAGTGCTACGCCTCAGTGTGTTTCATTAGCTCCCTATCAGCCGTGAAATAAAGCTGCCACCTGTGCCCTCAGCCACTCCCCCCTCTCTTTCATCTCCTCTCTCCATCTCTTCCTCTTTTACTCAGTGACAGTCTGTTTCAAGGAGGCTCAAGACACCCCCCTCTCCCCATCTTACACTCATTCACACAATTTATTCCAAGGACAGACAGTGTGTCTCCAAGTTGTCATGGCACATTCTTCAAGAATTCGGACAATTATTTAACCATTAGCTCCTCATTTCCATCCCAGCAGGGGGCCGTGAGGAGGGACGTCCATTTGATTAATATCAGTCATAATAGATCAAAGGGAATGTCAAGCTCTTTCTCTCTCTCTCTTTCATAATGTATTTCCATTCTGAGCGTGCAGTTCATCAAGTCTAGAAGTTGAGAATCTCTCCTATTTGAACAGTGAGGACGTTCACGCTTCACTTCACTAAGGTCCTATCAAACTGACAAACGCTCATCCACCATCCATTGCTATTACATCACCGCTGTCTGCTGTGCTCGGCTGGCTCATTCTCCTCTGACACTGCTGTGGATAGGTAGAGGGGCTCTGTTCTCTAGGACAGAATGTCCTGAACGATCCCTCCACATAGAAATGTATTGTGTAGAATGGACAATGTTCTATCATACAGTGTTCTATCACATTTCTATCTACATTCAGTTTTATGAATGTGTCGTGCTGGGCTACTTTCATCCTGACATCACTGTAGATTAGAGCCGTTTCAGTTGGATCACATGGAACAGGTTTTGAGCAGCTCCCTCTGGGCTCTGGGACCAGTGACTTAATAACAAAACACTGCTAAAAGAAAGGGAGTACTGTCATTGAGATTGGATTGAATTGAGCCCAAAGCCATTTCAACCTTTTGAGATGCACCTGAGCAATGTTCCTGTCTCTGTCTCTTAAGTGTTATGCCCCCCTTTATCAGCACCTGGTCGTGCTGCTTCTCCAGTTTCAACTGTTCTGCCTGCGGCTATGGAATCCTGACCTGTTCCCCGGACGTGCCACCAGTCCCAGACCTATTATTTGACCATGCTGGTCATTTATGAACATTTGAACATCTTGGCCTTGTTCTGTTATAATCTCCACCCGGCACAGCCAGAAGAGGACTGGCCACCCCTCATAGCCTGGTTCCTCTCTAGGTTTTGGCCTTTCTAGGGAGTTTTTCCTAGCCAACGTGCTTCAACACCTGCATTGCTTGCTGTTTGGGGTTTTAGGCTGGGTTTCTGTACAGCACTTTGAGATATCAGCTGATGTACAAAGGGCTATATAAATACATTTGATTGGATTTGATTTAGTGTTCCTATCCAAGGGCCCGCAACCAACACGTGGAACATTACCAAGTTCAACCACTCACTGGCTCAATCTCTCCTGATGTGGCCTTTTCTGCTTCATTAAATCACTGAAATCCATCATCAGCCTCTTGGTCCACAGGGCCCTTCCCTGTGTAGGTTGATACTCAGCAGTACGGTTGGTAATACTGGAGCTGTAGCAGCTCAATAGTTATAGGCAGGGCCAAAGATATACAGAGTTTGGTGGTCAACTTGCTTTGAGATTCTAGAATTATGATGGGCACCATGTTGGAACCAAATGAATGGAAAGTAGAATGTCATTGTTATTGGATGGAAAAGAATTAACCAGATACTTAAAGGAGAGCAACAAGACAAAATGGAATAAGGAGGAGCTCTGTGGATCCCTGTTCAAGAAGTAGCCCTGTCTGTCCGCACAGAGACACACGTACAGTATGAGGGTGTTAAGTCATATGTTATTACCACCTGGCTGAAAGACCCTGGACCGAGAGACACAGAGGGTGGGTGCAGCGAGGTGTGATAACACTGTGATTACACAGCTCACACAGTCATAATACCCGCCATTTAACCTGGCTACAGCTAGATCAATACGGGAAGCTTGAGTCGAAGCTCTATGAGTTCTCTATGAGGTCTTCAGGGGAAATACGTACTCATGTCCATTGAGAGTTGTCATGCAGCAAGCCTACTTCAAGGAAATTAGCTTTTTTTTCTTTATCTCAGAAAAATGGTTTTAAAGAGACCGAGCATATTACATCATATTGTAATGTACAGTACAGCTTTTGAATTGATGTAATTTGCACAACAACAAAAACAAATATTTTTTGATCAGATAAAATGTTTGTGTGAACTTTAGAAACCCCTGACCGTATCCTAAGTCTAAACACTAACGACAAGTGGTGTCATGGCCCGTTATCCGTTTAGCTCAGATCCTACTAATCCCAAAACGTCCCTCCTGTCCCGTTCTGTCCCTAGAAACACAGCACAACAGTCACAACACCATACATAGGCAGTAGACCCTGTGTAAATATCCCACTGGTGGACACAGATGCTGTAGTACTGTATTACTGACTATCAGGAATAATGAAACACTAAGAACGTGCTATACAGTACAGCTAATGTAACAGAGTATAGGCTACATTACATAATGGTAACATTACATGCTCATGAGTTTCCCTTTCAAAGCAAGTTAATTCAATCTTCTCGTCCCAGTTGCAGAGATCCATTGTGCAGTCAGATATGATCATTTACATGTCTGTATATTCACCTCATAATCACCTCTCAACAACATGACCCCGTTATATCATGAAATGGTTCTAGTGTTTCATTAAGGTCCCTCCCCCTGGAGAGTATAAATGAGATTATCTATCTATGTCGACAGTGAGAGAGAGAGCTCCCCCACTCCTCACCTAATCCCCAGGAGACAGGAAGTCAGCAGGAGAGAGACTTCCTGTCCAGACGAGCCAAACGAGCCAAACAGCCACGGCCCGAGAGTTTCAGGCTCTGTCCCACCTTTCTAGTATTGGCCAGTGTGTTACTGTTCCTATGTGCTTGTGTCTGTCGGTCGGTCGCCCGATCTGCTTCATACATGTTCCATCGCTCACCTTCGTGTTAATGAATAATGCATTACTGTCTCTATGATGTTGTTGTTTCTATGTTTCTGTGTATTATTTTGTACTTTGTGTTTTGAGTGAACCCTCAGGAATAGGGAAGAGTAGCTGCTGCGGGAACCAAATAATTGAATAGCGAACAGATGTCATTGGCTGAGACTGATGACAGAATCATGACATGTTGACAAGGAGGAGATGGTGGAAAAATGCATAAAAAGACAACCAGGAGAGGAACAGCGGGCACCTTGTGCAAACTGACAGCTACAAAGATTACAGTGCTGCCTTTGAACACTTTTGCGGGAATGACAATTTGAAATTGTCAACCTAAAAAAGGTAACTTGCATAACTGTGTGTGTGTGTGTGTGTGTGTGTGTGTGTGTGTGTGTGTGTGTGTGTGTGTGTGTGTGTGTGTGTGTGTGTGTGTGTGTGTGTGTGTGTGTGTGTGTGTGTGTGTGTGTGTGTGTGTGTGTGTGTGTGTGTGTGTGTGTGTGTGTGTGTGTAAAAATCTTCTCCTCTCCTCTTTTTCTCCTCCTCTTTTCTCCTAACGCCAGACAGCATTACTACGCATTAGATCAAAGTTCAGGGGGGCCCGAGCTTTTCGTTACACATTACACTCTCACTCTCTCCACAGTCCCCTCTCTCCACAGTCCCCTCGTGACTAACTAACCCAGTGCGTACTGCATCCAAGGGCTTGCCTCCCTCTACTCACTGTCACAGGACTGCTCTCTAATAGATACCATTGATGCCTATCAAAAGTTACAGTATGTTATTCAATAGTCATGTATGTAGTGAAGTCCTATGGATATAGGTTTATAGCCAATCACCAAGACAACATCACTATTTGCTATTCTTTAATTCACGCCCATCATCTCTCAACAAAGCGAGGCTGTGTGAATCAGAGTCTGTCTGTCTGTCAGCCCGTCTGTTTGCTGATAAACACACGTCTCAACACGCGGCTACAGTCATGGCCTTCAGAGGTGACGCGCTGGACGACTCGCATGTATACCCTGACTAGTCCATTGATGTTCTGTGTAGTTTTGTTGTTGAGCCAAAGATGCCATGTTATTGAGGTGATCCATTCATCACAAATAATCACTGAAGCACAAAATGGAATAAACTGAAGTTTCTCTCTGCCACAATTCAGATCTATAAGCAGTATGCATATTAAGCCCAGAGAGCCAGGTGTGTGCACTGGGCAGCTACCCTTTAATACCTGAGAGCACCACGCTATGTCTCATTCATTCAGTTAATGGCTACAGTCAGTAATATGTCCATAAGCTTCTTCAAATGCCTCGGACCCCGTGGCCTCATGGGAGCAGCCCTCTGGATTAGCGCCAAACACGCATTACTGTACTGAACTGGATAACCCTCAGCCCATAGGCTCCGATGTAAGCTATTGATTCTCCCAGCAGCACACATCAGCCTTAAAACCACTGGATTACGAAATCTCCACAAAACTATGCTAGACATATTGGTCTAATGTGTGGTAATGGGATGTGTTCCTGCCTGGTCATAAAGACAGAGGGAGTGTTTTTTTGCTTTAGGTAAACCAGTGGAGGCTGGTGGGAGGAGCTATAGGAGGATGGGTTCATTGTAATAGCTGGAATAGAACGGTATCAAAACACATCCAACACATGGAAACCATGTTTGAATCCGTTCCATTTATTACAATGAGCCCGTCCTCCTATAGCTCCTCCCACCAGCCTCCTCTGATGTAAACTTATGAACAGGTGGTTTATGGATATCTGAAATATTTTTGCTGAATCTTTTAACATGCAACACAGAACATAAATAAATTGGTAGAAGTGTGTATTTGCACTGTTGGGATGTTATTGTTTTACAAAACTTTACCAGGGGTCTCCAGTTTCAACTGTTCTGCCTTATTATTATTCGACCATGCTGGTCATTTATGAACATTTGAACATCTTGGCCATGTTCTGTTATAATCTCCACCCGGCACAGCCAGAAGAGGACTGGCCACCCCACATATGCTCTCTCTAATTCTCTCTTTCTTTCTCTCTCTCGGAGGACCTGAGCCCTAGGACCGTGCCCCAGGACTACCTGACATGATGACTCCTTGCTGTCCCCAGTCCACCTGACTGTGCTGCTGCTCCAGTTTCAACTGTTCTGCCTTATTATTATTCGACCATGCTGGTCATTTATGAACATTTGAACATCTTGGCCACGTTCTGTTATAATCTCCACCCGGCACAGCCAGAAGAGGACTGGCCACTCCACATAGCCTGGTTCCTCTCTAAGTTTCTTCCTAGGTTTTGGCCTTTCTAGGGAGTTTTTCCTAGCCACCGTGCTTCTACACCTGCATTGCGTGCTGTTTGGGGTTTTAGGCTGGGTTTCTGTACAGCACTTTGAGATATCAGCTGATGTACGAATGGCTATATAAATACATCTAATTTGATTTGATTTGGTCTCTACCTCATGAGTTCAATTCCATTATTGTTATGTTTACATTTCGGTCAATGATTCAGTTTTCAATCATTATTCTTCCTCAATGAAAACGTACTGAATTGATGGTTTGGCGTGTGCTGTCAATTACGTCTGTCATTGCGCACATCAGTTTGACTTTAGCCCATCTGCCGACCAATGGGCACTTATATCATAATCTATTTCATGAAAAAGACATGAGGTGACATTGATGCTGTATCAGCGGTCAGCACGGGTTCCTGGTGATGACAGAAGAGAACCATATATCAATAAATGAGTTTGGCAGCAACTAGGCTGTAAATGACATACACAAATCTAATAGGCTACAAGTGACTACTCTGTTAAGCTCGAGGAACAATTGTAGAACCCTATAGACTTCAATTGTGGTTTAAATGCAACTGTGATGGTTTGCTCTTTCCATATTCTAAGAGGGAGTCCATACTTCACCTTACAGAGTCAAGACGATAGTGACATTGTGCAATTCAAATAGTTTAAACCGACCCATTACAAACTCCTTGCTTAATTTATTGGAATTGTTATGATGTAGCCTATTTAACCGTTTACACTCTAGGGAATTGGCTGATGTGGATAGGGCTAAATTGAAATGTTTCTTACAGAAGAAATATTAAAATGCATAACCATTGTAGTAACTGAAAGGGAACAGGTTGAAGAAAATGATGAGAGGAAAGATGAGTACACAACAGCTCACCTGACAACAAAACAACATCAACATTACACTGGATTTTATGTGCATTTACGCCACATTTGTTGATAACGAAATCTGAAAATACTCTGGACACATTCAGTAACCTGATAAGACTATTCCTGGAAAATGTGGGGTAGGTGCAACATAAATAACGTTTGAGTGAGAGGACTAACTGGTGTCTCCAAGTAACCACACCTCTCCAAAGTGTGAACAGTTCCTAAGCAATTTCAATGCACTTTTAATGACTCAAAGAAGAGTCTTCAACTATAAGGTCATTTTTTGCTCTCCTAGCTGTGACGTTGAGGAACTAGAGCAAGCACACTTGTAATTCTTTCATTTGGAACACACCTGAATCGCCGCCATCACACAATTACTGTTGTTTACACAACCCAAAAACGGTCCGTTATAAATCGCAATCTAGGTCAGGTGGGCATGATTTGAAATCTTGTTCTATTGCCAACATGAGTAGCTAAGTTATAAAATACGATCTAACAGCTTTTACGAGGCAATTCAGAGAAACCAATCGTACTTTTGGTGTACATAGAAAGGAGTCATTGGTGCATTCGGGTGCGTGTGCCAAGACACATTTTCTTCATAATAAACAAAGTCTCATTCTGTTCAGAACAACAAAGAGTATGACGACATGTCATATTGTAACTGTACATAACACTTAATGGTCATAAACGTTGACACTGTATATGACATGAGTTTTATCATTTCGAAATGTGAAGTTCACATTTGGACTCACTGATTGGCTTGCCTGTATGACATCAACGCGGTATTTACTATAATCCTCAATGTCTCATATTTCAAAACACATTATTAAGTCATCTTAATTTATTCAGACAACAAAACATTTGCAAATGTTGCCCAATTAGCGGGTGGGATATGGGCAATATTTTGTCGTGCGTGGTCCTCAAATTCAGAAAGGCTGTCAGTCAAAACCCACACAGCGCTGTGAAGTGCATAGCCAGAGCTCTGACGTCATGTATAGAGTGTTCCTGTACTGCCACTACGTTCCAATTTAGGAGCTTATTAGTGCGGAAATCTGCCATTTCAACCGGTATATGGGTACGAGTGTATAGGGCAACATAGGAAATGGAAATGCATAATTGTTCATAGAAACGCAACAATGTTTCATTGAGAATAGACTGTAAAGCCGCAACCACCTGACCAACAAGTTGGTAGCCTAGACCCCATATACTTTTGTTTTGGCACAACCAAATGGATCCCAATAAAGTAATTTAGTGCAATAGGCTACTTACCCATCTGGTGATGAACTTGCGAATAGAGCTAAAATCCATTCTTTAACAGGTTCCAGCTGCTCCAAGCAATTTATTTTTGGCCGTCTTCTTTAATCTTTTGACGCTAGCTAATTTTTTATTTCTACTCTATACTCCATGACTTTCGGACGGTCCCCTTTTTCTGCCTAAGAACTATAATAGTCTGGGTGCGACTATTGTAATCCTATACGATCAGTCACCTAGTTGTCTCTCTATGAAAGGTAAAGCTCAAATGTCCACGCGCTTTCATAGTTCTGGTTTCATTCATATGCTGACATGTTAGTCTATGATTCAGCAGCCAGTGCGGTATTTTTTTCCATAATGTTTCAGACGCAAAGTCCCCTACTTCTACTAGTCAGAAGTAGCGTCTTCTTTTTCCTTTCCTTCCTTCTCTCGCTCACCTTCCTCGCGCCGGTAATCTTCTTGGCTCTCCGCTGTGGGAAATATCAGTTTTTCTTCCATCATAGGCTACGTCACTGGGAGCCATAAGCGCTTGCGCACTCTAGTGTCACACACTTACCAACTGGAATGTATCAGCTTCGGTCAGGCATGCATGCTCATGTCTTTTCTCAGCAGGATCGCTTAAAACTTCTTCAGGATTGGTGGGTCCCCTGCGGATGGTTGAGCTAATGTAGATTTATGCGATTAGCATGAGGTTGTAAGTAGCAAGAACATTTCCCAGGACATAGACATATCTGATATTGGCAGAAAGCTTATATTCTTGTTAATCTAACTGCCCTGTCCAATGTACAGTAGGTATTACAGTGCAATAATACCATGCTATTGTTTGAGGAGAGTGCACAGTTTTGAACATGAAAAGTTATTAATAAACAAATTAGGCCCATTTGATGTAATGTAATGAGCAGTCTTGATACAACATTTTGAACAGAAATGCAATGGTTCCTTGGATCAGTCTAAAACTTTGCACATACACTGCTGCAATCTAGTGGCCAAAATCTAAATTGCACCTGGGCTGGAATAATACATTATGGCCTTTCTTTTCCATTTCAAAGATGATGTTTTTTTTTCTTTGTTTTATCTTTTACCAGATTTAATGTGTTATATTCTAATACATTCCTTTCACATTTCCACAAACCTCAAAGTGTTTCCTTTTAAATGGTACCAAGAATATGCGCATACAGACAGTTAGATTTGGGCATGTCATTTTAGGTAAAAATGGGGGGGGTCCAATCCTATATATGTTCTTAACTAATTCACAAAACTGTTGCACTAAGAGTTAGAAACAAAATGAATATAATAATAATAATAAAATTGAATGGCAAATTCCCCATTAATGCATGGCAGTGAACTATGGTAAAGTTTTGGACCATAAAGCCTAATTCATTTTGGCATGTGCAGGCTACAATAAACTTAAATCAAAAAGTGTGTGAGAGGGAGAAAGAGAGAGTTCACAAACCTGCTCTACTAACACACTGAAGCCTCAGGGCCAGAACATCCAATCAATCAGATCAAGCCAAATTACAACTCAGTCATAACAAAACATGGCACCCAGTAGAGGAAAACCTGTGCAACCACTGCACCACAGTAAAACCCAAAACAGAGCTGTATTTCCTGACAAAATGTCACAAATTTAAAACAATTAGAGAGTGTCATTTCCCCAAATTTGAAACCCTTTCTCAAGGTTTCAAAGACCTCTCTGATGAGGATAGGCTAACTGTCCTGTTGCGGGAGGACGCAGAGAGGTGTGCGTTGGCAGCGCACTACATTGCTGCCTGCCATATAATGAGGGACATAGTCATGCCAATAAAGCTAATTGAATTGAGAGAGAGCGACTTGAATCAGTTATATAACCTATTGCCCTTTTATGGTTGTGAGGTCTGGGGTCCGCTTTCCAACCAATAATTCACTAAATGGGACAAACACCAAATTGAGACTCTGCATGCAAAATTCTGTAAAAAATATCCTCAGTGTACAACATAAAACAATGCATGCAGAGCAGAATTAGGCCCGATACCCACTAATTATCAAAATCCAGAAAAGAGACATTTCTACAACCACCTAAAAGGAAGCGATTCCCAAACCTTCCATAAAAGCCATCACCTACAGAGAGAGGAACCTGGAGAAGAGTCCCCTAAGCAAGCTGGTCCTGGGGCTCTGTTCACAAACACAGACCCCACAGAGCCCCAGCACAGCGACACAATTAGACCCAACCAAATCATAAGAAAACAAAAAGATAATTACTTAACACATTGGAAAGAATTAACAAAAAAAAACAGAGCAAACTAGAACTAGTTTGGCCCTAAACAGAGAGTACACAGTGGCAGAATACCTGACCAATGTGACTGCCGGAAAACATAAGGAAAGCTTTGACTATGTACAGACATAGTGAGCATAGCCTTGCTATTGAGAAAGAACGCCTTAGCCTGTCTTCTCTTGAGAGCCAAGTCTATCTATTTGCACACTGCCCACAAAAGGAGGTGGAACCTGAGCTGCACTTCCTAAACTCCTGCCCAATGTATGACCATATTAGAGACACATATTTCCCTCAGATTACACAGACCCACAAAGAATTTGAAAACAAACCCAATTTTGATAAACACCCATTTCTACTGGGTGAAATACCACAGTGTGCCATCACAGGAGCAATATGTGTGACCTTTTGCCACAAGAAAAGGGCAATCAGTGAATAACAAACACCATTGTAAATTACAACCCATATTTATGTTTATTTATTTTCCCTTTTGTACATTAACTATTTGCACATCGTTACAACACTGTATATTGACATACTATATAACATTTGACATGTCTTTATTCTTTTGGAACTTTTGTGAGTGTAATGTTTATTGTTCATTTGCATTGTTCATTTCACTTTTATTTATTATCTACTTCACTTTCTTTGGCAATGTTAACATATGCTTCCCATGCTAATAAAGCCCTTGAATTGAAATTGAATTGAGAGTGAGAGCGAGAGACAGAGACACAGAGAGACAAAGAGAGTTGTCCACTACTTGGGTCATGAAATGCTTGCCTTGTACCCCAAGTCTGGGAACTGTCCACATTCCTGGTTCTGAAATGCAAAATAACTGTCTTTCGATACAGCTGTATTTCATTGCAATTAATTCCAATATATATTTTTTTAATTAACCTTGAAAATGTATTTCAAAATTAACAGTCAACTAGCTATCTACTTAGCTTACAATTTGACCACCATAAGCATGGGGCGAAGGCTAGGAACAACTGAGATGGGAACCTTTAGCGCCATTGCCTTGTTTTAGAGGGTAATATTTTCATTTATTTTTCCCATCTCTTCTTGCTAGCAACGCCTCCAGTCAGGACGCTTTCGGCGGGTTCCGTTAAAATGGCTGTTACTGCGAGTGAAACCCCAAAGCAAGAACAATCGTAGTGGGTACAACTGCATCGCTGGTGTCTGATAAGGATAATTAAAGACTGCCACGCAATGGCTGCCCTAGATCAAAAGTCCCCCAACGTCCTCCTCCAAAGTCTTTGCTGCAGGATCACTGGGAAGAGCGAAGGTAGCTATGATGCTAGCTAGTTAGATTGCCCAGGCGCGGTTATGTGCAGCTAGCCTGTTCTGTTGCTAGCTAGCTAACATTTAACAGTGATGCTGATATAAGTTGTATACCAGCGTTCAGCTCGCCATCTAGCTACAGTAGATAACTACGTTTTTAGTTAAGTCAAGTTTGTGTGACAGCCAATGCTAGTTAGCTTAGGCTAGCTAGTAACTGTACACCTAGCCAGCCAAGTCAGAGATGGTAGGCTATGTATGGACCCCAGCTAGCTAGCCGTCTAACCAACGTTAGCTCGACCCTTATTTGTATTTAGGTGATGGCTACATCCAAGGTTTTAACTAGCTAACTACCAAAAGTGTGTCATAGCTACATATAGATAGCTGCAGATACGGTTGACAACAGTCCAACCACGCCTTGTTCAAGTAAGTTAGCTAGTTAGGGATAGCCAGCTTGGCTTGCCAGGCTGCCAGAAAGTTTGCCTAATTAATCTGACTTTGATACCAATTCTTAGTATACAGTCTGAAACAAAGCACTGCACAATCGTGGACATTTTCCTTACAAGCCAGAATGTTGAATACAATTACGTTGTCTGTGCAGCTAGTCTTTCAGCTGCTCGAAATATGAGACAAAATATTCACCCGAAAGTAATTGTTTACCCGACTTTTTAGAGCGCAGGTACTGAAGTTAAATTTTCTATCACCTGGCACATGCTCCAAACCATGTTAACACCTGTTAGTATGCATGTACTTACCGTCTTGTCACGTGCCTTGATCATGAGCAAACACACACAGAACCCGCGTTTTGAAGTAATTTTAATAATACTTTCCTGTGGATATTGTCTCAAGTACCAACACCATAGACAATCGGCAGAGTAAGTTCACACATACATATATATACTGCTCAAAAAAATAAAGGGAACACTAAAATAACACATCCTAGATCTGAATAAATGAAATATTCTTATTAAATACTTAGTTGAATGAGCTGACAACAAATTCACAAGAAAATTATCAATGGAAATCAAATGTATCAACCCACGGAAGTCTGGATTTGGAGTCACACTCAAAATTAAAGTGGAAAACCACACTACAGGCTGATCCAACTTTGATGTAATGTCCTTAAAACAAGTCAAAATTAGGCTCAGTAGTGTGTGGCCTCCACGTGCCTGTATGACCTCCCTACAACACCTGGGCATGCTCCTGATGAGGTGGCGGATGGTCTCCTGAAGGATCTCCTCCCAGACCTGGACTAAAGCATCTGCCAACTCCTGGACAGTCTGTGGTGCATGGAGCGAGACATGATGTCCCAGATGTGCTCAATTGGATTCAGGGTTAGGGTTAGTCCATAGCATCAATGCCTTCCTCTTGCAGGAACTGCTGATACACTCCAGCCACATGAGGTCTAGCATTGTCTTGCATTAGGAGGAACCCAGGGCCAACCGCATCAGCATATGGTCTCAAGGGGTCTGAGGAACTCATCTTGGTACCTAATGGCAGTCAGGCTACCTCTGGCGAGCACATGGAGGGCTGTACGGCCCCCCAAAGAAATGCCACCTCACACCATGACTGACCCACCGCCAAACTGGTCATGCTGGAGGATGTTGCAGGCAGCAGAAAGTTCTCCACGGCATCTCCAGACTCTGTCACATGTGCTCAGTGTGAACCTGCTTTCATCTGTGAAGAGCACAGGGCGCCAGTGGCGCATTTGCCGATCTTGGTTTTTTTTTGGCAAATGCCAAACGTCCTGCACGGTGTTGACTACGCTGACTGACACAGCAAACCTTCTTGCCACAGCTCGCATTGATGTGTCATCCTGGATGAGCTGCACTACCTGAGCCACTTGTGAGAGTTGTAGACTCCGACTCACGCTACCACTAGAGTGAAAGCGACGCCAGCATTCAAAAGTGACCAAAACATCAGCCAGGAAGCATAGGAACTGAGAAGTGGTCTGTGGTCCCCACCTGCAGAACCACTCCTTTATTGGGGGTGTCTTGCTAATTGCCTATCATTTCCACCTGTTGTCTATTCCATTTGCACAACAGCATGTGAAATTTATTGTCAATCAGTGTTGCAGTGTCACTTTTGTTGTTTAAGTGTTCCCTTTATTTTTTTGAACAGTATATATATATATTATATTTGAAACATTGGTGATAGACAAGGGACATTTCGGCTATTTTTCTATGTAAATGTGGTAGTATTGCCTGCACAATTGAAGGCATGTTTCGCCACGTTTTGTGACTACCAGAAAGTGTAAGATTGGGAGCTAGCTACTGATTTAGGGGAAACGTTCTGCATCTGTAAGATTTGAACCAGTCTGAAAGATTCATTCACCAGTCGTGACATGGTTTAGGAAAAGCCGATATTCCATGCTCGATACTTCAACTCAACCCTATTTCACATTTCAGCTGAAGTAGCCCACCAGTTCCAGTATGCTGTGAGAGTCGTCGGGAGTAACTATGCTCCCACCATTGAGAGGGATGAGTTCCTAGTGTCAGAGAAGATAAAAAAAGAATGTGAGTGACCTATGACCTATTAATAGATACAATAATGGGAATGACCTAAACTGGACAGGTTTGCTGCGTGAATCCTCTTTGAGGGTCCATCTCGACAGTTGAAAGTGGCATCTGCACATCACTGGTTTGCTCTTTCTCTGTTACCTTTGCAAACATGCATCCTTTGTTAATGTGGTCTTTTGTTGTTGTTTTCCCAGTAGAGCTTTTCTGTCTCGTGTTAAAGGTACATTTGACAATAAAGAAATACGGTTGTTAAGAGTCTCCATAATAGTAAATCTCAATACATTTTGTTTGTAGTCGGAGTAATGCCACTACTGACCATCTTATCGATTGCTAAGCATAGTAAAGTTTACAAAAGTACTTACCCTTTTTCAGAGTGGAGTTGAGCCCCTTTTAATCAACTTGTGTTTTTGGAATTGGTGTATGTCTGTTTATTTAGTGGTCTGATTCTGTTTGTCTTGTCCTTTGGTTCTCCAGTGCTGAAGCAGAGGAGAGAGGGTGACGCTGCCCTGTTCTCTGAGCTCCACAGAAAGCTGCAGACTCAGGTCAGTCTTCTGTTCCAAATACCCTGGTGCATATGCATACTTGTATTGGCTTTGAAAGGAGAACCAATTGAGAATCTGTGTTTTGCTTTCCTTTAACAGGGGGTGCTGAAACACAGGTGGTCTGTCTTATACCTGCTGCTCAGTCTATGTGAGGACCCCAGGAAACCGTCCAGGGTGGGTGTACTTGTCATTACACCATAGTTCACACACACACTAACCATAGCTATATATACAGTACCAGTCAACAGTTTGGATACAGCTACTTATTCCAGGGTTGTTGTTTATTTTTTTTACTATTTTCTACATTGTAGAATAATAGTGACGACATCAGAACTATGAAATAACCCACATGGCATCATGTAGTATCCAAAAAACTGTTAAACAAATCAAAATATATTTTAGATTCTGCAAAGTAGCCACCATTTGATTTGATGACCACTTTGTGCTCTTGGCATTCTCTCAACCAGCTTCACCTGGAATGCTTTTCCAACAGTTTTGTTGGAGTTCCCACATATGCTGAGCACTTGTTGGTTGCTTTTCCTTCAATCTGCGGTCCAACTCATCCAAAACCATCTCAATTGGGTAGAGATCGAGTGATTGTGGAGGCCAGGTCATCTGATGCAGCACTGCATCACTCTCCTTCTTGTTCAAATAGCCCTTACACAGCGTGGTGGTGTGTTGGGTCATTGTCCTGTTGAAAAACAAATGATAGTCCCACTATGTACAAACCAGGTTGGATGGCGTATCACTGCAGAATGCTGTGGTAGCCATGCTGGTTAAGTGTGCCTTCAATTCTAAATAAATCACTGACAGTGTCACCAGCAAAGCACCCCTACACCATCACACCACCTCCTCCCATGCTTCACGGTGGGAACCACACATTCGGAGATCATCCGTTCACCTACTCTCACATAGAAACGGCGGTTGGAACCAAAAATCTCAAATTTGGACTCATCAGACCAAAGGACAGATTTCCACCGGTCTAATGTCCATTGCTCGTGTTTCTTGGCCCAAGCAAGTCTTTTTCTTATTATTGGTCTCCTTTAGTAGTGGCTTCTTTTCAGCAATTCGACCATGAAAGCCTGATTCACACAGTCTCCTCTAAACAGTTGATGTTGAGATATGTCTGTTACTTGAACTCTGTGAAGCATATATTTGGGCTGCAATTTCTGAGGCTGGTAACTCTAATGAACTTATCCTCTGCAGCAGAGGTAACTCAGGGTTTTCCTTTCCTGTGGCGGTCCTCATTAGAGCCAGTTTCATCATAGCGCTTGATGGTTTTTGCGACTGCACTTGAAGTAACTTTCAAAGTTCTTGCAATTTTCCGTATTGACTGACCTTCATGTCTTAAAGTAATGATGGACTGTCGTTTCTCTTTGGTTATTTGAACTGTTTTTGCCATAATATGGACTTGGTCTTTTACCAATAGGGCTATTTTCTGTATACCACCCCTACCATGTCACAACACAACTGATTGTCTCATATGCATTTAAGAAGGAAAGAAATTCCACAAATTAACTTTTAACAAGGCACGGCTGTTGATTGAAATGCATTCCAGGTGACTACCTCATGAAGCTGGTTGAGAGATGCCAAGAGTTTGCAAAGCTGTCATCAAGGCAAAGGGTGGCTACTTTGAAGAATCTCAAATATAAAATATATTTGGATTTATAAAAA
This sequence comes from Oncorhynchus gorbuscha, assembly GCF_021184085.1. NCBI lineage: Eukaryota > Metazoa > Chordata > Actinopteri > Salmoniformes > Salmonidae > Oncorhynchus > Oncorhynchus gorbuscha. The sequence goes on from NC_060195.1 coordinate 64,519,622, forward strand.
ATAAAAAAAATGGTTGGTTACTGCATGATTCCATATGTGTTTTTTCATAGTTTTGATGTCTTCACTATTTTTCTGCAATGTTGGAAATAGTAGAAATAAAGAAAACCTTTGTGTGTCCAAACTTTTGACTGGTACTGTAGATACAGAAAATGAAAGCATTATTATCCTCCAGACTGCATCATCACAAACAGTAATTCCATCGCGGCCATGTTACTTCTGTAGAACTCCATTAATAGCAGAAATAGTTATTGTAGTAAACGTTCTATATTATTCCACATTTGATTATTTCATTGATACATCATTGATTTGATAGCATGTGTCATTCCCAGGTTGGCAGCTATGGGGCGCTGTTTGCCCAGGCCCTCCCCCGGGACGCCCACTCCACCCCGTTCTACTGCACTCGGCCCGGGAGCCTGCCCCTCAGCTACCCCGAGCGCTCGGGGCCCGGGGGCTCCCAGATCTCCACCAGCATGGGCACCAGTGGCATCAGCAGCCTGGGGGTGTACTCCCTCAACGGGCCCACACCCACCCCTCAGCCCCTGCTGGCTGGGTAAGGCCAATTGATGGAACCCTGTTTGTCCGGTCAGCACCCAGGACTCCATAGTCAGTCGTACATGACTCTAGACTTTCTTCAGTCTTGTTCCTGTGGACTCGCAGGGAGTGCATGCGTTTGTAGCTCAGTACCGCACCTGCATAACCAATGAACCTTCAGAATATGAAGGGGTCTTAAATTAGTAGGACATGTTTAAAAAAAAATTTTCTTTGTAGCCATTTGCTGTAGCAGGTTATTTCCATTCCGTTGTGAGCATCAATTATGCATGTCCTTCTCCACAACCCCACAAGCACTTGTGTATAATTAGTCTGGCTATACTCGTCTAGTGCCAGGGTAAGTATCTGATTAGTGGGTGGTTGAGTGGATCATCATCAACACTATAAAAGTCATTTGGAGCTGAGGCATCGCTACAGTGGTGTGACTAAAGCCATTCTCTGCTGTCGAAAGGCAAGAGTCCCTCATTAACAGGCTATTAGTGGTAATGGTCCTACAAGACAGTTTGCATTAGGAGAACCAACATGTATAGGGGAAGAGTTATGCATGTTGAGGGGGAGAAAAAATGTCTATAGTTACACGGATGTAAACATACAAAATGGTCCATTAAACATTTCTATTTTTGCTCTCTCCAGACACCCACCCCAGACAGCAGGGCAGCAGCTGGGCTCTCGGCTGGCGTGGGCCCTCCCCAACACCTCCGCCCTGGCACCTACCTCACGGGCCCCGCTCGCCCCCTCACCCCTGTCCACCCGGTCCCCCAGGCCACGCAATGACGGGGACCTAACTAGTGAGTTGGGGGTGGGGACTGACATTGTTGGGATGTTTAAGCCTACGTTTTGTGTATGGAACTACATGGCGTAGTTGGGACAGGCTTCACGGTTGGAGGACATTTTGTAACGTAGGCAGAAGTTGGGCAGGGGGCCTGTAATGGTAAAAAACACATTGCTCTCTGCACAGTGGCTCTGCAAACTGAATACTCAATATTAAACAGAAAGAGATTAGAGGTTGGAGGGAAATGTACCAAGTCTGCAATGAAATGTTCCTGTTCTGCAGGAAGAACCACCTCACATAATCGCCTCATTTCATAAACCGTTTAGTTGCTCTCCCGGTATTTAATTTGTCTTGGTGCTCCACTGACAGGTTTGGGGGCTGACTTAAATATATATACAGAGAGATACAGCACTTACTCATTCCAGGGTTTTTATTTATGTGTAATATTTTCTACATTGTAGAATAATAGTGAAGACATCAAAACTATGAAATAACACATATGTAATCATGTAGTAACCAAAACAGTGTTTAACAAATATTAAATATATTTTGATTTGTTCAACACTTTTTTGCTTACTACATGATTCCATGTGTGTTATTTCATAGTTTGGACGTCGTCACTGTTATTCTACAATGTAGAAAATATTAGAAATAAAGAAAAATAATTGAATGACGAGGTGTCCAAACTTTTGACTGGTACTGTAACTTTTATGGCTTTCGTTAATGTTGTCCAACTTTTTGTTGTTTTTCTGAATCCCTCGTTCTTCTTCTCCTCTCCAGCGGAGGTTGGTGAGGCTGCACTGGTCAGAGACATCCTGTATGTCTTCCAGGGGATCGACGGGAAGTTCATTAAGATGAGCAACACAGACAACTGCTACAAGATCGACTCCAAGGTGACGTGAACATTCTGTCATACGTGAACAATGTCCAAGGTGTCTTTGGTATTTCAGTCTGTGCCCCTTGTTCCTGAAATATTTCCCCGACGAATGCAAAAACTGATGACAAACTTCATAAGCTATTTGACCTTTCACTGAGTGTACTAAACATTAGGGAACACCTTCCTAATATTGAGTTGCACCCCATTTTTGCCCTCATAACATCCTCAATTTAATAATAATAATAATATATGCTTTAGTTGGTGGACCCTTCTTGATACACACGGGAAACTGTTGAGTGTGAAAAACCCTGTGCCTGGCACCTACTACCATACCCCCCACCCCCGTTCAAAGGCACTTCAGTGTTTTGTTTGGCGCATTCACCCTCTGAATGGCACACATACACAATCCATGTCTCAAGGCTTAAAAATCCCTCTTTAACCTGTCTCCTCCCCTTCATCTACACTGATTGAAGTGGATTTAACAAGTGATGGAGAGAGCAGGTATTCCTAATGTTTTGTACACTGCGTATATGTTAGTTAGTCAACGTGTTGTGTTTACACGCACCATGGTAGGTAGGCTAGCGGTTCAGAGCGTTGGGCCAGAAACCGAAAGTCTCTGGTTTGAATCCCCAAGCTGACTAGGTGACAAATCTGTCTGTGCCCTTGAGCAAGGCACTTAACCCTAATTGCTCCTGTAAGTCTCTCTGGATAAGAGCGTCTTGCTAAATGACTAAAATGTTTCATGTAGAAGAGCGCCATACTTCCATCCATACTAGCTAGACCAGTTATTGACAGATTACCCTGTTTCATCGCTAGCTGACTCCCTGACATCATGGCTGTTGTAGAACCGCGACATCAAGGCTGTTGTAGACCGACAGCGTTTTTCAGATTCAGCTGTAGTGCTGCTGAAATCAAGGCTGTTGTAGACCGACAGCGTTTTTCAGATTCAGCTGTAGTGCTGCTGAAATCAAGGCTGTTGTAGACCGACAGCGTTTTTCAGATTCAGCTGTAGTGCTGCTGACATCAAGGCTGTTGTAGACCGACAGTGTTTTTCAGATTCAGCTGTAGTGCTGCTGACATCAAGGCTGTTGTAGACCGACAGTGTTTTTCAGATTCAGCTGTAGTGCTGCTGACATCAAGGCTGTTGTAGACCGACAGCGTTTTTCAGATTCAGCTGTAGTGCTGCTGACATCAAGGCTGTTGTAGACCGACAGTGTTTTTCAGATTCAGCTGTAGTGCTGCTGACATCAAGGCTGTTGTAGACCGACGGCGTTTTTCAGATTCAGCTGTAGTGCTGCTGACATCAAGGCTGTTGTAGACCGACAGCGTTTTTCAGATTCAGCTGTAGTGCTGCTGACATCAAGTCTGATGATCTGTTTCTAAAAGGGGTAAAAAGCTTGACAGATCAATAGTTGGCTCTTTGGTTAGGAGCCACATCGATGGTGTCCCTCTATCATCCATCAAGGATTCCTCCCTTCTAATATTCCTACAAATCACAGTCGACCTGTTTCAGCTCTTTCATCTTCTCAGCGTTCTATTATAGCCTGCTGTCAATGCGCTGGCCTCGGATCACTGTATCGGACAAGAACACTGGAGCCAAATCTAGCCGTCAAGGGTGTTTCCTGAGGTCTTTTTGAAGTCATCATTTACGCTATAAGCCCTATTCAATCTAACACGGTTTCCGGAATAATTAGAGCAGAATACAGAAATGGAACATTATTGGAGACAATCATGTTTTATTATTCTGTCTAAAGTAGAGACGGTGAGTATCAACACCTCGTCCTCATAAGACGACTCCGTCAGCAGAGAGAGACTGCAGACCGCTTTGGCTCCAGGCTTCTTGGCGAATGTCTTCAATCTACCATTTAAAAAAAAAGTTAAATGAATTCTGAACAAATGGGTGTGAAAGGGATGAATATTGAATTCTAATGGTCCTCCAACTGGCAAAGGGCTCTAATAATACAGCCGATGTGTTCCTATTCATGATTCTGGGCTGAAGAGCGGAGCTGCTGTTCCTTTGGTGATGCTGTAGTCATGGCGGGTTGTGGCGTACTTGTGTGTGAGTGACTGAATGGTAACCTGGCAGCAGGAGAGGCCCGTTTTCCGATTGTGAGTGTCTCGTGTCTGTGGAGAGCCATACTGGACAGATGGTACACACGGGGATAATTAACTCCCAACCTGGCAACCCCTTCACAGATTAAATGGGTTACTTTGACAGATATTCACAGTATTCCCTGTATTTTATGCCTGTGTGTGCATTCTCCTGTCGTAACTTCTCCAGTGTGTCCCTAGGTGGTGCTCTGTAAGTCTCTGAGGGACACCAGTAGCCGATTGGCTGAGCTGGGCTGGCTCCACAACAAGATCAGGAAGTACACTGACTCGCGCAGTCTGGACCGAGCCTTTGGCCTGGTGGGACAGAGCTTCTGTGCCTCCCTGCATCAGGAACTGAAGGAGTACTACAGACTTCTGGCAGTGCTGCACTCACAGGTAAGACACACACCTTTCTCTACCTCTCAAAACACTGTACTGCCTTATTCAAGTGAATGAACTTTGTTCTTAGCCCTTCAAGAGGAAAAGCCCATGTAGGCTACAGGACATGTAAAGGTGTGTTTGACAGTTGCAGGTGGAGGATGACCAGGGAGTGAACCTGGGAGTGGAGAGCAGTCTGACCCTCAGACGTCTCCTAGTCTGGACCTACGACCCGAAAGTCCGCCTCAAAACCCTGGCTGCCCTCGTTGACTTCTGCCAAGGTAGAGTTGTGTCTATGGCGTCTGCTGATTGGTACCATCAAAGAATCCATTTAAATATTGTGTGTGGTTCAAATGTTGTGTGTGTAGGGAGGAAGGGAGGGGAACTGGCGTCAGCAGTCCATGCCTATGGGAAGACAGGGGACCCTCAGATGAGAGCTCTGGTGCAGCACATCCTCAGCCTGGTGTCACATCCCATCCTCAACTTCCTCTACCGCTGGATCTATGACGGAGAGCTGGAGGACACTTACCATGAGGTGACGCGCACACACACACCATATATTTAATGTACACACCATATATATTTAATACACACACACCATATATTTAATGTACACACCATATATATTTAATACACACACACCATATATTTAATGTACACACCATATATATATAATACACACACACCATATATTTAATACACACACCATATATTTAATACACACACCATATATTTAATGTACACACCATATATATATAATACACACACACCATATATTTAATGTACACACCATATATATATACTGGATAAGAGCGTCTGCTAAATGACTTAAATGTAAATGTAAATATATATTTAATACACACACACCATATATTTAATACACACACCATATATATTTAATACACACACACCATATATTTCATGTACACACCATATATATACATATAATACATACATACATACATACATACATACATACATACATACATACATACATACATACATACATACATACATACATACATACATACATACATACATACATACATACATACATACATACATACATACATACATACATACATACATACATACATACATACATACATACATTTGAAGTCGAAGGTTTACATTACACTTAGGTTGGAGTCATTAAAACTTGTTTTTCAACCACTCCACAAACTATAGTTTTGGCAGGTCGGTTAGGACATCTACTTTGTTCATGACACAAGTAATATTTCCAACAGTTATTTACAGACAGATCATTTCACTTATAATTCACTGCATCACAGTTCCAGTGGGTCAGAAGTTTACATACACTAAGTTGACTGTGCCTTTAAACAGCTTGGAAAACACCAGAAAATGTCAAGGCTTTAGTTGCTTCTGATGGGCTAATTGACATCATTTGAGTCAATTGGAGGTGCACCTGTGGATGTATTTCAAGGCCTACCTTCAACCTCAGTACCTCTTCGCTTGACAATATGGGAAAACCAAAATAAATCATCCAAGACCTCAGGGAAAAAAAACTGTAGACCTCCACATCTGGTTCATCCTTGGGAGCAATTTCCAAATGTCTGATGGCACACTATCATCTGTACAAACAATAGTACGCAGTTATAAAAACCATGGGACCACGCAGCCGCCATACCTCTCAGGAAGGAGACGCGTTCTGTCACCTCGAGATGAACGCACTTTGGTGCGAAAAGTTCAAATCAATCCCAGAACAAAAGCAAAGGACCTTGTGAAGATGCTGGAGGAAACAGATAAAAAAGTATCTATATCCACAGTAAAACGAGTCCTATATCGACATAACCTGAAAGGCCACTCAGCAAGGAAGAAGCCACTGCTCCAAAGCCCCCATAAAAAAGCCAGACTACGGTTGCAACTGCACATGGGGATAAAGATCGTACTTTTTGGAGAAATGTCCTCTGGTCTGGTGAAACAAAATTGGGACTGTTATATCCGTAATGACCATCATTATGTTTGGAGGAAAAAGGGGGAGGCTTGCAAGCCGAAGAACACCATCCCAACCGTGAAGCACAGGGGGGGCAGCATCATGTTGTGGGGGTGCTTTGCTGCAGGAGGGACGGGTGCACTTCACAAAATAGATGGCATCATGAGGGAGGTCAATTATGTGGATATATTGAAGCAACATTGCAAGGCATCAGTCAAGAAGTTAAAGCTTGGTTGCAAATGGGTCTTCCAAGTGGACAATTAGCCCAAGCAAACTTCCAAAATTGTGGCAAAATGGCTTAAGGACAACAAAGTCAAGGTATTGGAGTGGCCATCGCAAAGCTCTGACCTCAATCCTTTGGAACATTTGTGGGCAGAACTGAAAAAGCGCGTGCGAGCAAGGAGGCCTACAAACCTGACTCAGTTACACCAGCTCTGTCAGGAGGAATGGGACAAAATTCACCCAACTTATTGTGAGAAGCTTGTGGAAGGCTACCCGAAACATTTGACTCAAGTTAAACAATTTAATGGCAATGCTACCAAATACTAATTGAGTGTATGTAAACTTCTGACCCACTGGGCATGTGATGAAAGAAATAAAAGCTGAAATAAATCATTCTCTCTACTATTATTCTGACATTTCACAATCTCAAAAAATAATAAATAATAATATATGCCATTTGGCAGACGCTTTTATCCAAAGCGACTTACAGTCATGTGTGCATAAAGTGGTGATCCTAACTGACCTAAGACTGGGAATTTTCACAAGGATTAAATGTCAGGAATTGTTAACTGAGTTTAAATGTATTTCTGACTTCAACTGTGTGTGTGTGTGTGTGTGTGTGTGTGTGTGTGTGTGTGTGTGTGTGTGTGTGTGTGTGTGTGTGTGTGTGTGTGTGTGTGTGTGTGTGTGTGTGTGTGTGTGTGTGTGTGTGTGTGTGTGTGTGTGTGTGTGTGTGTGTGTACATATACACACATTTTTTTTTTGTCCGTGACAATAACATCAAATTGATCATAAATACAGTGTAGACATAGGTAATATTGTAAATGATTATTGTAGCTGGAAACAGCTTATTATTAATGGAATATCTACATAGGTGAACAGAGGCCCGTTATCAGCAACTATCACTCCTGTGTTCCAATGGCACGTTGTCTTAGCTAATCCAAGTTTATCATTTTAAAGGCTAATTGATCATTAGAAAACCCTTTTGCAATTTTGTTAGCACAGCTGAAAACTGTTGTACTGATTAAAGAAGCAATAAAACTGGCCTTCTTTAGTCTAGTTGAGTATATGGAGCATCAGCATTTGTGGGTTTGATTACAGGCTACAAAACACCCGTCTCAATGTCAACAGTGAAGAGTCGACTCCAGGATGCTGGCCTTCTAGGCAGAGTTGCAAAGAAAAAGCCATATCTCAGACTGGCCAATAATTTTTAAAATTAAGATTGGCAAAAGAACACGGACACTCTGCGTGGAAGGCCAGCATCCCGGAGTCGCCTCTTCACTGTTGACGTTGAAACTGGTGTTTTGCGGGTACTATTTACTGAAGCTGCCAGTTGAGGACTTTGTAATGCGTCTGTTTCTCAAACTAGGGTGGCCTTGATGACAGCTTTTACATTTATTTTTACTGCTCTAATTACGTTGGTAACCAGTTTATAATAGCAATAAGGCACAGCTAAGGGGCTGTGTCCAGGCACAACGCAATGCGTTGTGCATCAGAACAGCCCGTCATATACCACACCCCATTGTGCCTTATTGCTTAAATATAATGCACACACACTTCCTTTAGTTTGTCAAGGTCAGAGTCCGGATGGTAGTAGCTGAGCTCAGGCTGAAGTGGACTCAGACAGACAGGTTAATCTCTGAGCTGAGATGGAGGGAAAGGGGGTCGGGGGAGGGGTACGGCGGCCTTCCAAATGAGGATGGATGAGAGAACGGTAATGGGGAACTGAGTGATGGCCCTCTCTTCTCTCTCACCTCTTATCTCTGTCCTTGCACTCCATCCATCTCCCTGTCTCCACTACAGGACATTAGAAGACCGTGAATCTAGTCCTAATGCACCTGCTGCTGAATCGCCCTCTCAGACTCCGTCTACCTGAGACTAAGTGCTGATTGGGCAAGCACAGAGCACAGGAGAGTTGTAGCGGCTTTCAATACCGACTGCCGAGCTATTCTCAGAAAGGAAAGCTTCTGTCAGGGGGTGGCTGGGAGGGGGTGGCTGGGAGGTGGCGTTACACTGTAAACACTCATTATGACAAGAAGAGTGGAAATTAAAATCAAACTTTATATATACTTTTTGTTTACTAAAAGGCTTTTCAATCCCCCTTGTTGTACCCCCTAGGAGAGAAGTCGTCACCTTGTAACACTGTCTACTTATCGGCATCCATTTTGGTTTTCAAGTTGAACCACTGGCTCAGTGACGATCAAGATCATGATTGAGAGATGGAACCACCATTCACTTTCTTTCCATTACTGTAATAAGTATCCATTGTTGTAGTAATCTCCTGTGTTGTTCGGATATAGTTGAGTCCTGTCTTTTAAGGTGTGATTGTGATGGGATTTCTCTCCCTGTAGTTCTTTGTGGCGTCTGACCCCACGGTGAAGACAGACAGACTGTGGCACGACAAGTACTCACTGAGGAAGTCCATGATACCCACCTTCATCACCATGGACCAGGCCCGCAAGGTAGACACACACACGAACACCAATTATCTCATCCTCAACGTAGAACATACCAACTTTGCATTCACATGTCACTTTTGCTCGCTCTCTCTTTCTCTTCTGTCTCTGTAGGTTCTGCTCATTGGAAAGTCCATTAACTTCCTGCATCAGGTGTGCCATGACAGAACCTCACCAGGGAAAATCACCCCGGCCTCCAAGTCTACAGACTCCCCCAAAGATGGTACGCTCTCTGACCTCTCTCCCCCACCTCAACACACTGTGAAAGGGGCCTGTCAGTGGCTAGCTCAATACAACACAGGCATTTGGTGTTTGGTAACATTTGTACATAATATACCTCCGGAGAGTGTGTATTCAGCAGGCAGTGTCTTTCGACAGAGTAGAGAAGCCTTGGTCTTGCCATAGTAGTGTTTGTAGCTAGTGAGAGCAGAGCCGCATTGATCTGTTTGGCATCAGAACTGGTTGTACTGTTATGGTCCTTACTGTCGTATCGACTGGATTTAGTCTCGCTCCTCTCTCCGTCGCTGATCAATGGTTGTACAGTTCCTTCCTTAGCCTCGTCCTTGAGGGGAATGACTGCATACTGACTGCCGTTGGAAGGGGAGGGGTTGGGTTGTATTTTTACCCTGTCTGTCCCAAATGACACCCTATTCCCTTTTATAGTGCACTACTTCTGACCATAACCGTAAGGGTTAAAGGTAGTGCATTATGAAGCCCCCGGTCAAAAGTAGTGCATTATGAAGCGATTAGGTTGCTATTTGGGATGCAGACTCTATCTTGAATTATAGAGACAGAGTTCAGAAAACGGTCTGAGAGATGAGTTTAATATGCATCATGTAGTGCCAACTCCAGTACCCACATAATGACCACAGATAATAACTCTCTCTCTGTAGCTGCAGAGCTGTTATCAGACCTGGAGGGGGCGTTCCAGGGGAAGATAGATGCAGCCTACTTTGAAACCAGCAAGTACCTGCTGAATGTCCTCAACCAGAACTATCTGCTGCTGGAGCACCTGCAGGCCATGAGACGATACCTGCTGCTGGGCCAGGGAGACTTCATACGCCACCTCATGGACCTGCTAAAGTTAGTACACACACACACACATACACACACACACACACACACACACACACACACACACACACACACACACACACACACACACACACACACACACACACACACACACACACACACACACACACACACACACACACACACACACACACACACACATCCACCCACCCCATCCTATATGTCATATTTATTGACCTTAGTGTTTGTCCCTTCAGACCAGAGCTGGCCCGCCCAGCCACCACTCTGTACCAACACAACCTGACAGGCATCCTGGAGACAGCCGTGAGGGCCACCAACGCCCAGTATGACAACGCTGAGATCCTCAAGAGACTGGACGTACGCCTGCTGGAGGTAGGCTGCAGCTCATACCATTACTGCCGTCATAGGCTACAGCTCATACCATTACTACTGTCATAGGCTACAGCTCATACCATTATTACTGTCATAGGCTACAGCTCATACCATTACTACTGTCATAGGCTACAGCTCATACCATTATTACTGTCATAGGCTATAGCTCATACCATTACTACTGTCATAGGCTACAGCTCATACCATTATTACTGTCATAGGCTATAGCTCATACCATTATTACTACTGCTCATACCATTACTACTGTCATAGGCTACAGCTCATACCATTATTACTGTCATAGGCTACAGCTCATACCATTATTACTGTCATAGGCTATAGCTCATACCATTACTACTGTCATAGGCTACAGCTCATACCACTACTACTGTCATAGGCTGCAGCTCATACCATAACTACTGTCATAGGCTATAGCTCATACCATTACTACTGTCATAGGCTACAGCTCATACCATTACTACTGTCATAGGCTGTAGCTCATACCATTATTACTGTCATAGGCTATAGCTCATACCATTATTACTGTCATAGACTACAGCTCATACCATTACTACTGTCATAGGCTACAGCTCGTACCATTACTACTGTCATAGGCTGCAGCTCGTACCATTACTACTGTCATAGGTTGCATACGTATGCATATGAGATGAATAATGTAGGGTAAGTAACATTATATAAGGTAGCATTGTTTAAAGTGGCTAGTGATATATTTACATCATTCCCATCAATTCCCATTATTAAAGTGGCTGGAGTTGAGTCAGTGTCAGTGTGTTGGCAGCGGCAACTCAATGTTAGTGGTGGCTGTTTAACAGTCTGATGGCCTTGAGATAGAAGCTGTTTTTCAGTCTCTCGGTCCCAGCTTTGATGCACCTGTACCAACCTCGCCTTCTGGATGATAGCGGGGTGAACAGGCAGTGGCTCGGGTGGTTGATGTCCTTGATGATCTTTATGGCCTTCCTGTAACATCGGGTGGTGTAGGTGTCCTGGAGGGCAGGTAGTTTGCCCCCGGTGATGCGTTGTGCAGACCTCACTACCCTCTGGAGAGCCTTACGGTTGAGGGTGGAGCAGTTGCCATACCAGGCGGTGATACAGCCCGCCAGGATGCTCTTGATTGTGCATCTGTAGAAGTTTGTGAGTGCTTTTGGTGACAAGCCGAATTTCTTCAGCCTCCTGAGGTTGAAGAGGCGCTGCTGCGCCTTCTTCACGATGCTGTCTGTGAGTGGACCAATTCAGTTTGTCTGTGATGTGTATGCCGAGGAACTTAAAACTTACCCTCTCCACTACTGTTCCATCGATGTGGATAGGGGGGTGTTCCCTCTGCTCTTTCCTGAAGTCCACAATCATCTCCTTAGTTTTGTTGACGTTGAGTGTGAGGTTATTTTCCTGACACCACACTCAGAGGGCCCTCACCTCCTCCCTGTAGGCCGTCTCGTCGTTGTTGGTAATCAAGCCTACCACTGTTGTGTCGTCCGCAAACTTGATGATTGAGTTGGAGGCGTGCGTTGCCACGCAGTCGTGGGTGAACAGGGAGTACAGGAGAGGGCTCAGAACGCACCCTTGTGGGGCCCCAGTGTTGAGGATCAGAGGGGAGGAGATGTTCTTACCTACCCTCACCACCTGGGGGCGGCCCGTCAGGAAGTCCAGTACCCAGTTGCACAGGGCGGGGTCGAGACCCAGGGTCTCGAGCTTGATGACGAGCTTGGAGGGTACTATGGTGTTGAATGCCGAGCTGTAGTCGATGAACAGCATTCTCACATAGGTATTCCTCTTGTCCAGATGGGTTAGGGCAGTGTGCAGTGTGGTTGAGATTGCATCGTCTGTGGACCTATTTGGGCGGTAAGCAAATTGGAGTGGGTCTAGGGTGTCAGGTAGGGTGGAGGTGATATGGTCCTTGACTAGTCTCTCAAAGCACTTCATGATGACGGAAGTGAGTGCTACGGGGCGGTAGTCCCGTAGCACAGCTCATACCATTTCTGCTGTCATGGGGTACAGCTCATACCATTACTACTGTCATGGGCTACAGCTCATACCATTACTACTGTCATGGGCTACAGCTCATACCATTACTACTGTCATAGGCTGCAGCTCGTACCATTACTACTGTCATAGGCTACAGCTCATACCATTACTACTGTCATAGGCTATAGCTCATACCATTACTACTGTCATAGGCTATAGCTCATACCATTACTACTGTCATAGGCTACAGCTCATACCATTACTACTGTCATAGGCTATAGCTCATACCATTACTACTGTCATAGGCTACAGCTCATACCATTACTACAGTTCATACCATTACTACTGTTATAGGCTACAGCTCATACCATTACTGCTGTCATAGGGTTTATCTCAGTGGGCTAACACGGTATTGAGTCAGGTGTTTGAAACACAACCTGGTAACCTGTGGCTCAAGATTGTTATCCCTCTGAACTGAAGCCTAGATGTTTGATGTCTGGATGCTGGATGTACACATGTCACTACCTATTAGATTTCAAACTGTCAACTTGGCACCATGTTATCCCTCTGAACTGAAGCCTGGTCATCAACTCATCTGTGCTCCTTCTGAAGGTGTCTCCCGGAGATACGGGCTGGGACGTCTTCAGTTTAGACTACCACGTAGAGGGTCCTATCGCCACGGTAACCGCAGCACTTTACATACATACACATACCATCCTATCTGGTGTTGCCTTGTCTCTCTCCACACACACACACACATACACACACAAACACACACACCCTCGCAAACAATCCATTAAGCTTCTCCTCTTCTCTCTTCATTCATCCATAAAAGCCCACCTGGAGCATCTGAACATTGTTTCTTTCTGTTCTGTTATACATGTTCATTCACAGGCCACCAGTCAACCATGTTAGATGAAGTCAAGTGCTGGCTGGTTTTGTGTTGTTCTGTGATGTGGTGAGAGAACATGTGTAAATGCTGTGCTACCCTGTGACCGGTGTTCACGCAGTCTCTCTCTCTTCACTCTGTCTCCTTTGTCTTTCTCTCTGTCTAATTTGGTGTCTCTCTCTGTCTCCTTTGTCTCTCTTCTTGCTTTCTGTTTCTCTCGCTGGTTCTGGCTGTGGCAGGTGTTCACACGGGAGTGCATGAGCCACTACCTGCGGGTGTTCAACTTCCTGTGGCGAGCCAAGCGTATGGAGTACATCCTCACCGACATCTGGAAGGGACAGATGTGCAACGCCAAGCTGCTTAAGAGCATGCCAGGTGAGGACACACACACACACAGAATATGACTTTCGCGAAGCGGATCCTGTGTTCTGCCTTTCACCCAGGACAACGGAATGGATCCCAGCCGGCGACCCAAAAAAACGACTTCGTAAAAGGCGGAAACGAAGCGGTCTTCTGGTCAGACTCTGGAGACGGGCACATCGTGCACCACTCCCCAGTATACTTCTCGCCAATGTCCAGTCTCTTGACAACAAGGTTGATGAAATCCGAGCAAGGGTAGCATTCCAGAGGGAATTCAGAGACTGTAACGTTCTTTGCTTCACGGAAACATGGCTCACTGGAGAGACGCTATCAGAGTCGGTGCAGCCAGCTGGTTTCTCCACGCATCGCGCCGACAGAAACCAACATCTTTCTGGTAAGAAGAGGGGCGGGGCTAACTATGCTTTATGGTTAACGAGAGGTGGTGTGGCCACAACAACATACAGGAACTCAAGTCCTTCTGTTCACCTGACATTTGATTCACAATCAAATGTCGACCGCATGATCTACCAAGGGAATTCTCTTCGATTATAATCACAGCCGTATATATTCCCCCCCAAGCAGACACATCGATGGCTCTGAACAAACTTTATTTGACTCGTTGCAAACTGGAATCCATATATCCGGAGGCTGCATTCATTGTTGATGGGGATTTTAACAAGGCTAATCTGAAAACAAGACTCCCTAAGTTGTATCAGCATATCGATTGCGCAACCAGGGCTGGAAAAACCTTGGATCATTGCTACTCTAACTTCCGCAACGCATATAAGGCCCTGCCCTGCTCTCCTTTCGGAAAAGCTGACCACGACTCCATTTTGTTGATCCCTGCCTACAGACAGAAACTAAAACAAGAAGCTCCCACGCTGAGGTCTGTTCAACGCTGGTCCGACCAATCTGATTCCACACTCCAAGACTGCTTCCATCACGTGGACTGGGATATGTTTCGTATTGCGTCAGACAACAACATTGACGAATACGCTGATTCGGTGAGCGAGTTCATCAGAACGTGCGTTGAAGATGTCGTTCCCATAGCAACGATTAAAACATTCCCAAACCAGAAACCGTGGATTGATGGCAGCATTCGCGTGAAACTGAAAGCGCGAACCGCTGCTTTTAATCAGGGCAAGGTGACCGGAAACATGACCGAATACAAACAGTGTAACTATTCCCTCCGCAAGGCAATCAAACAAGCTAAGCGTCAGTATAGAGACAAAGTAGAATCTCAATTCAACGGCTCAGACACAAGAGGTATGTGGCAGGATCTACAGTCAATCACGGATTACAAAAAGAAAACCAGCCCCGTCACGGACCAGGATGTCTTGCTCCCAGGCAGACTAAATAACTATTTTGCCCGCTTTGAGGACAATACATTGCCACTGACACGGCCCGCAACCAAAACATGTGGACTCTCCTTCACTGCAGCCAACGTGAGGAAAACATTTAAACGTGTCAACCCTCGCAAGGCTGCAGGCCCAGACAGCATCCCCAGCCGTGCCCTCAGAGCATGCGCAGACCAGCTGGCTGGTGTGTTTACGGACATATTCAATCAATCCCTATCCCAGTCTGTTGTTCCCACATGCTTCAAGAGGGCCACCATTGTTCCTGTTCCCAAGAAAGCTAAGGTAACTGAGCTAAACGACCACTGCCCCGTAGCACTCACTTCCGTCATCATGAAGTGCTTTGAGAGACTAGTCAAGGACCATACCCTACCTATCTGACACACTAGACCCACTCTAATTAGCTTACCGCCCAAATAGGTCCACAGACGATGCAATCTCAACCACACTGCACACTGCCCTAACCCATCTGGACAAGAGGAATACCTATGTGAGAATGCTGTTCATCGACTACAGCTCGGCATTTAACATCATAGTGGCCTCCAAGCTCTGGGTCTCGACCCCGCCCTGTGCAACTGGGTACTGGACTTCCTGACGGGCCACCCCCAGGTGGTGAGGGTAGGCAACATCTCCACCCCGCTGATCCTCAACACTGGGGCCCCACAAGGGTGCGTTCTGAGCCCTCTCCTGTACTCCCTGTTCATCCACGACTGCGTGGCCACGCACGCCTACAACTCAATCATCAAGTTTGCGGACGACACAACAGTGGTAGGCTTGATTACCAACAACGACGAGACGGCCTACAGGGAGGAGGTGAGGGCCCTCGGAGTGTGGTGTCAGGAAAATAACCTCCCACTCAATGTCAACAAAACTAAGGAGATGATTGTGGACTTCAGGAAACAGCAGAGGGAACACCCCCCTATCCACAACGATGGAACAGTAGTGGAAAGGGTAGTAAGTTTTACGTTCCTCGGCGTACACATCACAGACAAACTGAATTGGTCCACCCACATAGACAGCATCGTGAAGAAGGCGCAACAGCGCCTCTTCAACCTCAGGAGGCTGAGAAAATTTAGCTTGTCACCAAAAGCACACAAACTTCTACAGATGCACAATCGAGAGCATCCTGTTGGGCTGTATCACCGCCTGGTACGGCAACTGCTCCGCCCTCAACCGTAAGGCTCTCCAGAGGGTAGTGAGGTCTGCACAACGCATCACCGGGGGCAAACTACCTGCCCTCCAGGACACCTACACCACCGATGTCACAGGAAGGCCATAAAGATCATCAAGGACAACAATCACCCGAGCCACTGCCTGTTCACCCCGCTATCATCCAGAAGGCGAGGTCAGTACAGGTGCATCAAAGCAGGGACCGAGAGACTGAAAAACAGCTTCTATCTCAAGGCCATCAGACTGTTAAACAGCCACCACTAACATTGAGTGGCTGCTGCCAACACACTGACTCAACTCCAGCCACTTTAATAATAGGAATTGATGGGAAATGATGTAAAATATATCACTAGCCACTTTAAACAATGCTACTTAATATAATGTTTACATACCCTACATTATTTATCTCATATGTATACATATATACTGTACTCTATATCATCTACTGCATCTTTATGTAATACATGTATCACTAGCCACTTAACTATGCCACTTTGTTTACATACTCATCTCATATGTATATACTGCACTCGATACCATCTACTGTATCTTGTCTATGCCGCTGTGTACCATCACTCATTCATATATCTTTATGTACATATTCTTTATCCCCTTACACTTTTGTCTATAAGATAGTAGTTTTGGAATTGTTAGTTAGATTACTTGTTGGTTATCACTGCATTGTCGGAACTAGAAGCACAATCATTTCGCTACACTCGCATTAACATCTGCTAACCATGTGTATGTGACAAATACAATTTGATTTGACGTACACACAACTATGCAGTTCCCTCTCACCTCCAGCAGAGGGAGTCGTGTACCGAAGAGCTGTAGATAAGGCAGTCAGGGTAACATGTTAGATGTTGTGTTACAGAGCTGTCTGGCGTGCTGCACCAGTGCCACATCCTGGCCAATGAGATGGTCCACTTCATCCACCAGATGCAGTACTACATCACCTTTGAGGTCAGGGGTTGTTCTTTTCATTAATTTATCTAGAGACCACTGAGTTCACCTAGCCTCTTCCCCTTACACGCTCCCTCCTCCCCTGTCTTTCTGGGTCTCTGGCTGTCTGGGTCTCTGTGTGTATGTATGTATACAGGTGCTAGAGTGTTGTTGGGATGAGTTATGGAACAAGGTAGAGAAGGCCCAGGATCTAGACCACATCATCGCTGCCCACGAAGGATTCTTAGACTCTGTCATCTCCCGTTGCCTACTGGACACCAACAGCAGGGTGAGACACACGTATGCTCATACACTCTTAACATGCACTTAATGACGTCCACTTCTCTTTGACCTGCCCTGTTGGCGCTTAAAGGGATACTTCGAGATGTTGCCAATGAGGCCATTTATCTATTTTCCCCAGAGTCAGATGAACTTGTGGAAAAACTTTCATGTTTTTGTGTCCCGTATGAAGGAAGTTGAAGGTAGTTTTGTGACCCAATGCTAACTAGTCTTAACGCAATGACTGGAAGTCTATGGGTATCTACTAGCATGCTAGCTGATACCCATAGACTTAGTCATTGTGCTAACGCTAGTTAGCAATTGCGCTAGCGGTAGTTAGCAACTTCCTTCAAAGTGCACGCAGAGACTTTACAAATGGTATCAGCGAGTTCATCTGACTCTGGGGAAGTAGATAAAGGGCCTCATTGCCAGAATCTCTAAGTATCCCTTTAAGAATTTCCCTGGACCCAGCTATTACATCTGCGACCCTGTACATGTGACTAATAAACTCTGTCATCTGACATGTTTTTCTCTCCCGCTAGTCCTTGTTGAACCAGCTGAGGGCGATCTTTGACCAGATCATAGAGTTCCAGAGTGCCCAGGACTCTCTGTACCGCTCTGCCCTGGAGGAACTCACCCTGCGGCTGCAGTACGAGGAGCGGAAGAAGCAGAGGGATTCTGAGGTAGAAGGATCGGGGCTTGAAGTGGACTGAAATGGGTGCCAGCACTTAGGGCTGTTACGGTGACCGTAGCAGTATTCAGTACCGGTGTCTACTGGCCCAATTCAACTACTTTATAGTGATGATCACTTTTAGTTATAGAGCGCAATTGGAGGGCCATGTAGTCTTCAGAGTCCCATGTCCTGTTTGTTCCAAGTCGTCTGGAACCCAGCCAGGGGCCAACTCAAGTTCCCCCCCTTAATGGCCACTGACCATGCTGGTGTTGTCATTCTATTGATTTAACAGGTCCTGAGCATCGGACTATTAAACTCTTAAGTGTTAGAAAAACAAACAGCCTCGGCATTTGCCAAGTTTCTCTTTTAATAGCTTGTAAATAAGACTGAGGTCCAAGGTAAGAGGGTTTGGGGTGACAGAAGCTGTTGGTCAGTGATGGGGGGGGGATATTGTCCAAGGTAAGAGGGTTTGGGGTGACAGAAGCTGTTGGTCAGTGATGGGGGGGGGGTTATATTAACTTTAAAGAATGAGGCGTTGAGTGTGTTTACATGAATGAGAAGTATGCGAGTAGAGAAGACATTGAAGGTCATGTCTATGGGGAGAATGCTGGGGTCATAGAGTGGGAATCTGTAACAGTTTAGTATGGGTGTTAGTTAATCATTTACTGAAGTGAAGAGATGGCACTGGTTACTCTTTCAAATCAAATTGTATTAATCACATGTGCCTAATAGAACAGGTGAAATGCTGAATAGAACAGGTGTAGACCTTACAGTGAAATGCTGAATAAAACAGGTGTAGACCTTACAGTGAAATGCTGAATAAAACAGGTGTAGACCTTACAGTGAAATGCTGAATAAAACAGGTGTAGACCTTACAGTGAAATGCTTACTTACGAGCCCCTAACCAACAATGCTGATAAGAATAAGAAATATAAGTAACAAGTAATTAAAGAGCAGCCGTAAAATAACAATAACGAGACTGTATACAAGGGGGTGTCAGAGTCAATGTGCACCGGTTAGTTGAGGTAATATGTACATGTAGGTAGTTATTAAAGTGACTATGCATAGATGATAACAACAGAGAGTAGCAGTGGTGTAAAAGAGGGGGGGGGCAATACAAATAGTCTGGGTAGCCATTTGATTAGATGTTCAGGATTCTTATGGCTTGGGGGTAGAAGCTGTTTAGAAGCCTCTTGGACCTAGACTTTGCGCTCTGGTACCGCTTGCCGTCTGGTAGCAGAGAGAACAGTCTATGACTAGGGTGGCTGGAGAATTTTAGGGCCTTCCTCCAACACCGCCTGGTATAGAGGACCTGGATGTCAGGAAGCTTGGCCCCAGTGATGTACTGGGCCGTACGCACTACCCTCTGTAGTGCCTCGCAGTCGGATGGCCGAGCAGTTGACATACCAGGCAGTGATGCAACCAGAGGATGCTCTCGATGGTGCGGCTGTAGAACCTTTTGAGGATCTGAGGACTCTCGCCAAATCTTTTCAGCCTCCTGATGGGGAATAAGTTTTGTCGTGCCCTCTTCACGACTGTCTTGGTATGCTTGCACCATGTTAGTTTGTTGGTGATGTGGACACCAAGGAACTTGAAGCTCTCAACTTGCTCCACTACAGCCCCGTCGATGAGAATGGGGGTGTGCTCGGTCCTCCTTTTCCTGTGGTCTACAATCGTCTCCTTTGTCTTGATATGTTGAGGGAGAGGTTGTTGTCCTGGCACCACACGGCCAGGTCTCAGCCTACAGGGAGGAGGTCCGTCTCATCGTTGTTGGTGATCAGGTCTACCACTGTTGTGTCATCGGCAAACTTGATGATGGTGTTGGAGTTGTGCCTGGCCGTGCAGTCATGAGTGAACAGGGAGTACAGGAGGGGAATGAGCACGCACCCCTGAGGGGCCCATGTGTTGAGGGTCAGTGTGGCGGATGTTGTTACCTACCCTTACCACCTGGGGACGGCCCGTCAGGAAGTCCAGGATCCAGTTGGTGTTTAGTCCCAGGGTCCTTAGCTTATTGATGAGCTTTGATGGCACTATGGTGTTGAACGCTGAGCTGTAGTCATTGAATAGCATTGTTACATAGGTGTTCCTTTTGTCCAGGTGGGATAGGGCAGTGTGGACTGAAATCGAGATTGCATCGTCTGGATCTGTTGCGGTGGTATTTAAATTGGAGTGGGTCTAGGGTTTCTGGTACCACACTTTGATACCACACTGATGCTGCGGCAACAAAGTTCTGTCTGAAGCTTGACACCTCTAATGTTGCCTGTCTGTGTGTGTGTTTTCAGGGTGAGTGGGGCGTGACTGCTGAACAGGAGGCAGAGGAGAACAGGAGGATCCAAGAGTTCCAGGAGACCATACCAAAAATGCGCTCTCAGCTACGGATACTAACACACTTCTACCAGGTATGGGTCTTACTCTCTTCTCACTGCCACAGTGGCTTTCACTAGGACAGTCTGGTTGTCTGTGGTAGTGTTCAGTGGATAGGACAGTCTGGTTGTCTGTGGTAGTGTTCAGTGGATAGGACCGTCTGGTTGTCTGTGGTAGTGTTCAGTGGATAACATCTGTGGTTGGTTGTGCTCCTTCTCAGGGCATAGTGCAGCAGTTCCTGGTGCTGATAATGACTAGTCCAGACGAGAGCCTGCGCTTCCTCAGCTTCAGACTGGACTTCAACGAGCACTACCGGGCCAGAGACCCCCGTCTGAGGGCCTCGCTGGGGACCACCAGGGGCCGACGGCCCTCCAACATCTGACCTGACGCACACCACCATGTCACAACATGGGGACAGAGAGCCACACAGAATCTGCCTTGATAGTATTTATATATGACATGAAGATGACATTAAATTAGGGCTAGATGGAATCTGTTGTGATGATATCACAATAGAACCAGACAGAACATTGACATCACAAAAGAGCCAGACAGAATCTGTTGTGATGACATCATAATAGAGCCAGGTGGAGATGATGCCGCATTCAAAACAACTAGGAACTCTGAAATCTCTGACTTCAGGGCGTTCAAAACAACTGGGAACTCTGAAATCTCTGACTTCAGTGCGTTCAAAACAACTGGGAACTCTGTAAAAAACAAGCTCCAACTTGGAAAACCTGTTTTGAGCGGTCATCCAACTCGGAATTCCAAGTCGGGAACTCGGGGCCTCTTTCCAGTGCTCTGAATTTCCGACCTGATGATCACTGACGTCATGATTTGACCTAGTTTTTGTCTGAATTCCCAGTTGTCTTGAACGCACAATAAGAGGATGCTGTAGTGGTGACTTCACAGATTCCATTTGGCTTGCATTTTAACACCTCAAGACAAATAGGGCTAACTGGGATTCATTTCACGATGACATAAACAAACAGAACATTTTGAAAACCTGACTCCTCCCCCAATGTCATTGGCAAATTACTCACACAAACAAACACACACGCTCAATTCACCACACACACACACACACACACACACACACACACATCCACGTTTCCCACTCTTTCACAGTCCCCTCTTGGGAGGTGTGGTTTTAGAAGCCTGTCATTTTAGTAGTCTGCCTCCAGCCTCCAGCTGTGTTCATCCTCACCTCTTCGAGGTGTCTGATAGGCTACCATCACCGTGTGAATTTCATATTGTACATTTGATAATGAACAGAATGTCTTGATTTGATTGGTTTGTTTACATGTTCTGTGAATATTTTGTTTAGGTTTTCTTACTGACGTTTGTTTATTTTTCATACCAGTGTCTTAAAGTCTGCGGTGTGTTTTATAACTGTTAATAAACACTTATAGCTGTTTAACAACTGTGTTATGGAACCAACACAGCAGTCTCCCACCCACCTCTAAAGAGATTCAAGAACAATGCCCACAGCCCCTAAGGCTAAAAGACGGACAGACGTTAGGATTTTATTGGTGTTTTGTATTATTTAACTGGGTTTCTCTTGCTTCTCCTTGCAGACTATGGCCTCTGTTCTGCATGTCAAACTGTCATGTTGAACCAGCTCAATTCCTTAATTGTACAAGACAGATTTGTCAAACGTGTTGCACCCAACTTATGCTACTTTTCTCTTCTGACCACTCAGACAAACCTGGGAAAATACTTTTGTCATAGTGCGACATTAAACCTTGAAGAAGCTACAAGTGGAATGGTGACATAACTAGCCTTTCAAAACCCCCCTATGATGGAGTATACTGTAGTATTCGGGTGCATCTCAATAGTCAGGTGGCTTCCTCACCTCCCTTCCCTTTTCACTGATCCGAAAGCGATATGGAAGATGCTTACCAGGACTTGCTTTCATTCACCTGTCAGCAGAGCAGATGAAGGAAAGGAGGCAAGGAAGCTATTGTCTGCGTCCTAAATGGCACCATACATAATAGGGCCCCATACATAATAGGGCGCCATACAAAATAGGGTGCCATTAGAGATGCACCCTTTTTAGTGTTTTAACCTCTCCCAGCAGGCTCCCTTGTCTTTCTTTCCAATCACAAGTTCTCATCAGGGCGTGCCAAGAGAAGATGCTACTGGAAGACCTCTGTCTGTAGATCCTGTCCATTGTATAGCACAGATGTATAGAAATGACATGCCATGGACACAAACATCCTGTCATCTCTTTAATAATAAATTCAAGTTTTTTTACAGTTTGTACTTCGGTTTTTTGTCAGCATCAGGGGTGCATTCTAAGTAGACTATATGAGGGCCTTTGTCAAAAAAAAAGAAGAAGTATTTTCGAATAAATTCAATTTAACACATCACGCTCCCGGTGAGTTTTTTTTTCTTCTTGCAGGACGCATTCTGAGTTCAGGCCCAATTAGTTTGAAGGGGGCATGTGACTTGGCCATTGTGCTGGATTTCGAGAACGCAGCAGAACGCATGTGAAGTTATACAGTGGAAATCCACGATATAGCAGGTAAATTTACTTAAGTAGTTAACATCGAAGTGATTTCATAAACTTGGAAAGTAGTCGACATAAACGGGGCAGACTTCAGATAATGTTTTCTAGGTAGGTCAAACTTGACGCACAGACTTGTCAATGTCAATTCCCGCTTGTTTGAATCTAGTAAGTAAATCATGTTTAGACAACTGTCATGGTTAGAACACAAACAATATCACAGATAACTGGAGTATAACAGTAGTAGTATCTACACTTGTGCTAGCTAGACACTTCCAACAAGAGCTGTCTTGAGATATTTGAGGTAGAATGAGTTTGAGTATTTAACCACGTGGTGGCAGTGTAGTTCAATAAATGCGAGATAATGACGTTTAGTACCGATTCATTGATTGATCGCTCATGTTGATCTGTGAAACCGTGGATTCACTTTTCTATCCACGATATGAGACGTAGTGAGCTCTCATGCATTTTGCTGTGTGTTGGAGTAGAATAGACAGTCACGGAGCAGCTTTATTTAAGTGGCGATATATTTGGTAGGAGAGGTGTCGCAATGTCAATGCATGTCTTACTGCAACCTGGCTTTATTTGGACACGTCACAAGAACCATGACACTGTCCCCCCCCCCCCCCCCCATTGAGATGAATGGCGTTTTTGTTCTTTACACTAACTCACTTTGTTTCATTAGTATCCCTGTTTGTTGTCTGTGTTCTGGTGCCTGTGTGTCTGTTGCGTATCAAAGTCACGGAGGGAATGGATCTATGTCTCTGTATTAATTTCTGGAAGGTCCCTTACTGACCCTGTGATGAACCTGCAGGCGTGATCATCCGGCAGATGATAAAGTGTAGGACAGTGATGCATCGTGAACTAGGTGCGAGTGACCACATAAAACTCATGGTTAATACATGAGAGGGGTGCAGCCTCGTGCCTTCAGCATCACACACAGCTGCCTAGCGAAGCATAAATGATAATAAATTAAGTAATAGTCCCTTTTTCATGTACAGTATTAGAGATGAATCTCCATATTATCTTAAGTTCCCATTTGCAACTCATAATGACTTGATTCTTAACTATAAGAACTGTCTTCAGGAGAATTCTAATCTCCTTGATTCTTAACTGTAAGAACTGTGTTCAGGAGAATTCTAATCTCCTTGATTCTTAACTGTAAGAACTGTGTTCAGGAGAATTCTAATCTCCTTGATTCTTAACTGTAAGAACTGTGTTCAGGAGAATTCTAATCTCATTGATTCTTAACTGTAAGAACTGTGTTCAGGAGAATTCTAATCTCCTTGATTTGTGACTGGTTGCTAATGAATGTTTTCCCACTTTGTCGGGGGGCTGCAGAGAGGGATTCTGTGCATCACAATCAATGACCCATGGCTTCTAATTAGCATAGAGAGTACAAATGGCCTAAAGTCATTGTATTATTTGTCCTTACTGCGTGATGTTGACCTAGTTTACAGTAGCAGTGTAATTAGAGGGGCTCCATCTTCTAAAAGAGCCGTTTATGAATTCAGGCTGTAACGCTTTCTGGTATTGTCTAAGTGTTTTCTTAATCCAGCCCACGAGACATTTAAAATATATATATTTTAACAAAAAAACAATCCCAATTTCATGGTATTCAGTTAGTAGTTACAGTCGTGTCCCATCGCTGCAACTCCTGTATGGACTCGGGAGAGGCGAAAGTCAAGAGCCGCGCGTCCCCCCCGAAACACGACCCAGCCAAGCCGCACTGCTTCTTGACACAATGCCAGCTTAACCCGGAAGCCAACCGCACCAATGTGTCGGAGGAAACACAGTACACCGGGGCGACCGTGTCAGCGTGCATGAGCCCGGCCCGCAACAGGAATCGCTGTGCAGTGCCTTAAACCGCTGCGCCACTCGGGAGGCCCCCGCAAATGGATTTTAACAAACAATTGGTCCCTCCGTTGAATTTGAAAATCCCGATGTGGCCCTCGAGCCAAAAAGTTAGCAATTTGGGCGTGACAGACCCACTTAAAGGGATAGTTCACCCACATTTCCAAACAATAGATCATCTTAAAGTAAATATTTTGAGGCAAGCAAAAAATTATAATATCTGGGGTATTGACTTCCACTGGCGTTTGCAAAAAAAATTGAAACAGTTTGGAGACAGTGGCCAGGTACACAATGGATTGGATTGCTGTCTTACCTTGTCCACACGGACTAGCTTTGGGAGAACTATCCCTTTTTAAAGGAGTAGTTCACACCAAAATCAAAGCTTGTCAGAAGTTTCCATACCTCCAAAGCGCTAAAACTTCAGCTGAATTTATATTCCAGGCAGATGGAGATACATTGTGCAGAAAAGGACCTTTCAAACTTCCTATCATGGGGAAATAACCTGTCAGTCATAGACCATACATTTCTATTACAACTCTGAACATTTCCCATAATGAAATAAGTGCCTGGTGTACAGTAGCTGCCATTCCCTCTGTCTGTCTCTAGAGTGTTGGCTCTGTTGTGTGATAGTGAAGTGTTTCTCCAGACAGACCGAGAGAGTCACACAGAGAGCCTGCTTGTGAAAGATCGGCATCAGAGATCCATTGACTACCCAGGGATATTGTACTGGGTGATTGGCTCTGTAAATCGCAGTTTGTTTCTATGTGATAAGAGGGGGGTGGAGAATACCCATCTTGTGTGGAGGGATACCCACTGTATGTCTGGCTGCAGATCATGCTATCAGATGTGGTAGGCCAAGAGGCAATAGAGTTGACTGAGGAAAGAGAGTCCCGATATTGAGAAGTCTCTGAATCTGGAACTAATGCGTCCTTTATTGTCACAGCCTTGGTTTGGTGCTCCTGTGGAGGAAGTGAACAATGGCATTGTTCACAGTGTGCTCACATCGTAAACTGTCTGTGCGTGCGTGCGTGCGTGCGTGGTCCCTGAGCATGCACAGATTACACTTGGCTGGCTGTTGGTATAATTAGCGCAGTAGAAGGGGATTGGTGGTCTTAAACAGCAGCCAGCGCTGTGTTCCCTCCATCCCCTGTCCCGGGTCCCACCCCTCTCTTCCTCTCTGCTGTCAACCGGACGTACCACCACCACTAAGATGTGTTCCCCAGTCACACACACAGTCAGACAGACTGGCTGAGGAGTGGAGGAGTCAGAGGCACTGGTTGGCACAGTGCGGCTTGGTTTGACTCATTTAGACTTGATTTGGAGAGACTGGAATACACACATACACTGAGTGTAGCTTAGTGCGGCCTGGCTCGACTTGGGGACTCCGGAACACTCACGAAGCTGCATACATACACACACTCTATCCCTCACACACTCTGTCATGTCTCTGGCGGAGTTTGTGCGTCAGGGACAGCTGCAGGAGGCTTCATCACATCTGTTGTCCAGACTGGGTCAGGTCCTCCACAGCCTGTCTGTCATTGTCCTGGCCCACAGAGCTACAGACAACCTCAGCTACAGACGCAAGAGCACCTACTGGGACCGCCGGGACACAGGTTAGGAGAGTGCGTGTGCGTGTGCGTGTGCGTGTGCGCGTGTGTGTGTGTGTGTGTGTGTGTGTGTGTGTGTGTGTGTGTGTGTGTGTGTGTGTGTGTGTGTGTGTGTGTGTGTGTGTGTGTGTGTGTGTGTGTGTGTGTGTGTGTGTGTGTGTGTGTGTGTGTGTGTGTGTGTACGCGCGCATCGGACCCTGGGTGTGCTTCCGTGGGGTGTTCTTTTGCGGACTGTGTGTGTGAAAAGCTGTTGTCGGCCTGTGTTTACAGAAAGCTACCGTCAGTATGAAATGGCTCCTACAGGAATCTCCCTGTAGCTACTTGGGTGGTTTAATGAAGTGCAGTACTTTCCCTCGAGAGTTCATTGCCTCACATGACCCTGATATCTAGCTGATGAAGATGGCGCCGAAGGAGATTTTATTTTTATTTCACCTGTATTTAACCAGGTAGGCTAGTTGAGAACAAATTCTCATTTACAACTGCGACCTGGCCAAAGCAGTGCGACACAAACAACAACACAGAGTTAAACATGGAATAAACAAGCGTACAGTCAATAATACAATAGAAAAAAAAGAAGTCTTATATACAGTGTGTGCAAAAGGCATGAGGAGATAAGACAATAAATAGCCCATAGTAGCAAAGTAATTACAATTTGGCAGATTAACACTGGAGTGATAAATGTGCAGATGATGATGTGCAAGTAGAGATACTGATGTGCAAAAGAGCAGAAAAGTAAATAAAAACAATATGGGGATGAGGTAGGTAGATTGGATGGGCTATTTACAGATGGGCTACGTACAGCTGCAGCGATCGATTAGCTGCTCAGATAGCTGATGTTTAAAGTCAGTGAGGTAAATATAAGTCTCCAGCTAAAGCTATTTTTGCAATTCGTTCCAGTCATTGGCAGCAGAGAACAGGAAGGAAAGGTGGCCAAAGGAGGTGTTGGCTTTGGGGATGCCCAGTGAGATATACCTGCTGGAGCGAGTGCTACTGTTTTTTGTTTTGTTTATCATGACCAGTGAGCTGAGATAAGGTGGAGCTTTACCTAGCATAGACTTATCGATGACCTGGAGCCAGTGGGTCTGGCGACGAATAGGTAGCAAGGGCCAGCCAACTAGAGCATACATGTCGCAGTGGTGGGTGGTATATGGGGCTTTGGTGACAACACGGATGGCACTGTGATAGACTGCATCCAGTTTGCTGAGGCTATTTTGTAAATGACACCACCGAAATCGAGGATCGGTAGGATAGTCAGTTTTACGAGGGTATGTTTGCAGATCCTTTGTTCACTCTCACCAGAACAATTTATTTATTTATTTTGAATTTGTATTTTTCTCCCCAATTTCATGGTATCCAATTGTTAGTAGCTACTATCTTGTCTCATCGCTACAACTCCCGTACGGGCTCGGGAGAGACGAAGATTGAAAGTCATGCGTCCTCCGATACACAACCCAACCAAGCCACACTGCTTCTTTAACACAGCGCGCATCCAACCCGGAAGCCAGCCACACCAATGTGTCAGAGGAAACACCGTGCACCTGGCAACCTTGGTTAGCGCGCACTTCGCCCGGCCCGCCACAGGAGTCGCTGGTGCGTGATGAGACAAGGATATCCCTACCGGCCAAGCCCTTCCTAACCCAGACGACGCTATGCCAATTGTGCGTCGCCCCACGGACCTCCCGGTCGCGGCTGGTTACGACAGAGCCTGGGTGCGAACCCAGAGTCTCTGGTGGCACAGCTGGCACTGCAGTACAGCGCCCTTAACCACTGCGCCACCCGGGAGGCCCCAGAGCAATTTAACTTATTCCGGAGTCCGACCCAAAACATCGGCGGCGGAGGAGTGGAAACAGGCGGCCTGCTGTTTCGACTTAGGAGGAGTGGACACCACCCACCGCTTCCGAGTATATTACACGCTAATGTTTAGTCTTTGGATACAAAGTTGATGAGCTTAGAGCAAAGATTCTTTCCAAATAGACATTGGGGCCTGTAACATACTTTGTTTAATAGAAACATGGCTCTCTCGGGATACTCTGTCAGAGTCAGTAAAGCCAGCAAGATTCTCAGTACATCGCACAGACAGGAATAATTATCTCTCCGGCAAGCAGAAGGGCGGGGGGGTGTTTCATGATTCACGAATCAAGGTGGAATTTTAGGAACATACAGGAACTCAAGTCATTTTGTTCACCCGACCTAGAATACCTCACAATTAAATGCCGAACATATTATCTCCCAAGAGAATTCTCCTCCATCATCGCCACGGCCGTTTACATCACACCTCAAGCCGAAACCTCGACGGCACTCAAAGAACTTCACTGGACTTTATGCAAGCTGGAAACCACATATCCTGAGGCTGCATGTATTGTAGCTGGGGATTTTAACAAAGCAAATCTAAGGACTAGGCTGCTGAAATTCTACCAAAATATTGACTGTTTTACTAGCATTACTAAGATTCTCAACCATTGCTATTCAAATTTCCGGGATGCTTACAAGGCCCTCCCCCGCCCTTCTTTCGGCAAATCTGTCCATGATTCCATCTTGCTATTCCCGTCCTATAGGCAGAAACTCAAACAGGAAGTTCCCGTGCTTCGTACTATTCAACGCTTGTCTGACCAATCGGAATCCACGCTTCAGGATTGTTTTGATCACGTGGACTGGGATATGTTCCAGGAAGCGTGCGAAAATAATATAGACGTATACACGCATACGGTGACTGAGTTCATAAGGAAGTGTATAGGAGATGTAGTACCCACTGTGGCTATTAAAATCTACCTTAACCAGAAACCGTGGATAGATGGTAGCATTCGCGCGACACTGAAAGCGCGAACCACCACATTTAACAATCGCAAGGCGACTGTTAATATGGCAGAATATAAATAGTGTAGTTATTCACTTAGCAGGGCATTCAAACAAGCTAAACGTCAGTATAAAGAAATTGGAGTCACACAGACACAAGACGTATGTGGCAGGGACTACAAAATGAAAACCAGCCACGTTGCCGAGACCGACGTCTTGCTTCCGGACAGGATAAACACCAACTTTTCACGCTTTGAGGAGAACATGGTGCCACCGTCGCTGCCCGCTACCAAGGACTGTGGGCTCTCCTTCTCCGTGGATGACGTAAAACATTTAAACATGTTAACCCTCGCAAGGCTGCCGGTCCAGATGGCATCCCTAGCCGCGTCCTCAGAGCATGCTCAGACCACCCGGCTGGTGTCTTTGGTTTGTTTCAATCTCTCCCAGTCTGCTGTCCCCACATGCTTCAAGATGGCCACCATTGTTCCTGTACCCAAGAAGGCAGAGGTAACTGTACTTAATGACTATCACCCGTAGCACTCACCTCTGTCATCATGAAGTGCTTTGAGAGATTAGTCAAGGATCATATCACCTCCACTTTACCTGCCACCCTAGACCCACTTCAATTTGCTTACCGCCACAATAGATCCACAGACGATGCAATCGCCATCACTCTGCACACTGCCCTATCCCATCTGGACAAGAGGAATACCTATGTAAGAATGCTGTTCATTAACTATAGCTCAGCATTCAACACCATAGTACCCTCCAAGCTCATCATTAAGCTTGAGGCCCTGGGTCTGAACCCTGCCCTGTGCAACTGTGTCCTGGACTTCCTGACGGGCCTCCCCCAGGTGGTGAAGGTAGGAAATATCACCTCCACTCCGCTGATCCTCAACACTGGGGCCCCTTGTGGGGACAAGGGTGCGTGCTCAGCCCCCTCCTGTACTCCCTGACTGTGTGGCCAAGCACGCCTCCAACTCAATCATGAAGTTTGCAGAAGACACAACAGTAGTAGGCTAGATTACCAACAACGACGAGACAGCCAATAGGGAGGAGGTGAGGGCACTCGGAGTGTAGTGTCAGGAAAACAACCTCTCACTCAACGTCAACAAAACAAAGCAGATGATCGTGGACTATAGGAAACAGCAAAGGGAGCACCCCCCTATCCACATCGATGGGACCTCTTTCTATTCTGGTTAGCGCCAGTTTGTGCTGTTCTGTGATGGGAGTATTACACAGCGTTGTACGAGATCTCCAGTTTCTTGGCAATTTCTCACATGGAATAGCCTTCATTTTTCAGAACAAGAATAGACTGACGAATTTCAGAAGAAAGTACTTTGTTTCTGGCAAGTTTGAGCCTGTAATCGAACCCACAAATGCTGATGCTCCAGATACTCAACTAGACTAAAGAAGGCCAGTTTATTGCTTCTTTAATCAGAACAACAGTTTTCAGCTGTGCTAACATAATTGCAAAAGGGTTTTCTAATGATCAATTAGCCTTTTAAAATGATGAACTTGGATTAGCTAACACAACGTGCCATTGGAACACAGGAGTGATGGTTGCTGATAATGGGCCTCTGTACGCCTATGTAGATATTCCATTAAAAATCTGCCGTTTCCAGCTACAATAGTCATTTACAACATTAACAATGTCTGAATGGTAGTGTATATACAGTTTTTTCCCCTATGCTATTCTACTGTATCCGCTCTGTATACGTTCCACTCTGACATCGCTCGTCCATATGTATATAGTCTTAATTCATTCCTACTTAGATTTGTGTGTATTGGGTATATGTTGTGTAATTTGTTAGATATTACTTGTTAGATATTACTGCACTGTCCGAGCTAGAAGCACAAGCATTTCGCTACACCCGCAATAACATCTGCTAATCACACGTATGTGACCAATAAAATGTGATTTGATTTAATGGATAACCTCTCTGGAACCACCCTGTGAAGAGCTGAAACAGTTGTAGAGGTCAACATTCTAAGAGTATTTCCTATAGTGTTGTAGTTACAACTACTGGCCTCCATTCACACGTTTTGTACACTAGATAGTCTCTGTTGTGTGTGATTGGGCCAGGATGGCAGCTGGCTGTTTCTGCTGCTGGAATAAGAAGAGAGACAGAGCTGCAGGAGCACTCAGGTCAGTGACCGAGGTCAGTGGTTCTGCTGCTGGTCTGAGACAGAGCTGTAGGAGCAGTGGTTCTGCTGCTGGTCTGAGACAGAGCTCACTCAGGACCGAGGTCAGTGGTTCTGCTGCTGGTCTGGACAGAGCTGTAGGAGCACTCAGGTCAGTGGCCTGCTGAGACAGTCAGGTCTGAGGTTCTGCTGCTGGTCTGAGACAGAGCTGTAGGAGCATTCAGGTCAGTGGTTCTGCTGCTGGTCTGAGACAGAGCTGTAGGAGCATTCAGGTCAGTGGTTCTGCTGCTGGTCTGAGACAGAGCTGTAGGAGCATTCAGGTCAGTGGTTCTGCTGCTGGTCTGAGACAGCTGTAGGAGCATTCAGGTCAGTGGCGCGAGGTCAGTGGTTCTGCTGCTGGTCTGAGACAGAGCTGTAGGAGCAGTCAGGTCAGTGGCCCGAGGTCAGTGGTTCTGCTGCTGGTCTGAGACAGAGCTGTAGGAGCAGTCAGGTCAGTGGCCTGCGGTCAGTGGTTCTGCTGCTGGTCTGAGACAGAGCTGTAGGAGCAGTCAGGTCAGTGGCCCGAGGTCAGTGGTTCTGCTGCTGGTCTGAGACAGAGCTGTAGGAGCAGTCAGGTCAGTGGCCCGAGGTCAGTGGTTCTGCTGCTGGTCTGAGACAGAGCTGTAGGAGCAGTCAGGTCAGTGGCCCGAGGTCAGTGGTTCTGCTGCTGGTCTGAGACAGAGCTGTAGGAGCAGTCAGGTCAGTGGCCCGAGGTCAGTGGTTCTGCCCGAGGTCAGTGGTTCTGCTGCTGGTCTGAGACAGAGCTGTAGGAGCAGTCAGGTCAGTGGCCTGCGGTCAGTGGTTCTGCTGCTGGTCTGAGACAGAGCTGTAGGAGCAGTCAGGTCAGCTGTCTGAGGTCAGTGGTTCTGTGAGTAGCAGTGGAATATTCCCTTTTGGTTTGTTTCAGGTTAGTAATGTTCAAGTGTTAACGTCACGTTGGAAGACTCTGATTCGTTGTGTTTGTGTTCTATGATTCAGGTGGCTCTGTTGGTTGGGACAGGGGTTCTTGTAAAAGCTCTAGTGTGGGTTGGTTTCCTGTAGGTGCTGGTAGGTGCTGGTACTGTGTTTTGTTTCAGCCTCCCTGTCAGAATACTCTTTATTGTGAGTAGCTGAGTAAGAGAGATGGCTACAATGTGACTGGAACCTTACAGGAGTCTTGTTGTGTGGGTAGGGTGGAGAGGTCTGTTTCTGTTGCACTGTAGCGGAGTAAGGCAGTCAGGTAAATCCAGCTCAATGGCAGAAGTGAAACCGTGTGTGTGTGTGTGTGTGTGTGTGTGTGTGTGTGTGTGTGTGTGTGTGTGTGTGTGTGTGTGTGTGTGTGTGTGTGTGTGTGTGTGTGTGTGTGTGTGTGTGTGTGTGTGTGTGTGGAGGCGTAGCTCTAAGAAATAAAAAAACCCTCAAAGGACACACAAGGCGAAGTGGAAAGAAAGACCGACAAAGCGTTGAGAGCTACTCATTTTTACTGCAGCTGTTTGGAAGGTGGGAGAGGGAGGGAGAGAGAGCGGGAGGGAGGGACATTATAATATAGAGGTGTGAAGAGAGGGATGACAGAGCTGCACTGGTTCATATCTCTGTGACAGGTGGTGATGAGGACGGGAGAGAGTGATGAGAATATGAAGGAAAAAGAGAAGATGGGAGAGAGGGATGAGATGGAGGTGCGTTTGCAGTCCAGCGGACACGGAGGAGGAGGAGGATGTGTCCACATCTCTCTGGAGGAAGTGAAGAGCTTCTACCGGTTCTCACAGAGCTGTCAGCGCCTGCATAGTGAGTGTGTGTGTGCATGTGTGTGTCATGCGTAGCTAGCTCTTACTCTCACTGTTTTGAGACAGTGGTGAAAGTGTGTTCACCGTGCACCTCTGTGTACTGTCCTGTGTGTGTGTTACCCAGGGTTGTATGTTTACAGTGTTAAAGGGTCTGTTCAGCCACCCACCAGAGTGTAATAACATACAGTACATAACCTTGTAATGCTTGGAGTTTCTCATCATGGCACTAATAAGCACTGACTTAAACATCCGCCTATTGGTCAACTCTGAAGTAATGCATTACTGGATGAGGCTGGTCTGTATGTTTTATGTGCCAGGATGCAGGACCTACATGATGAGATTCATCTCCTTTTCACTGTAGTCACTTTTATTGCACAAGGCAAGCTGTGACAGGAAATCACTATTGTGTTCAGTGGTAATTGTTAAATGGTTATATCCTTATTTGCTCAGGGTGTTGCTGAATATGCGTAGGAAAGGATCATGGGAGTCCGTGTTAATCCAAGCCCCAGCCGAGCTATACTATTATGGAGGGCATATTTGCCTGAATATTTTGACCTAAAACATTCACCCTGCCTTGGACTACAAAGTCTGTTAAAATGGAAAAATATAAGTCTTTAATTTTAGCCTCATTGATGTGCACCTCTGGGACTTGGATTGCTGTGTCATGCGGTCAGGGAATGGAAGCTATTTAAAGGTATAGTTCAGCCCAAAACCAAAAGTTTGTCAGATGTTCTTATATCTCTGAAGCCGTCTGAAGTTGAGCTTCAGAGATTGTTTTCTACACGCCGTCTACTGGGTAGAACTCGCTAAAGAGAGAATTCTGCAGGCACCCGTCCTAAACAAACAGGAAAGATTGGCACCATGTTATTGGATGGCATTAGACGGTGCCAATATTTCCACTTCGTTACACAGTCTTTGTATGCCACTCACATTTCTGCATTCATTTCCCATTGACGTCAATCAGTGGTGGTCGATGCTGTTTAAGATGAGGGAGGTCGATTCATTATTTTATGAGCATGACCTTATTTCTATTACAGCATATCGGATGACTGTCATTCATATTCCATTCACCCATTTCAATGTAACATTGATAGGTTTAAGCTACTACATGACACTCTAATTTCCCTGTACCCATCATGAGGTTGTTACAACCTAGCCTATGAATGAAAGTTTACGACAGGTCAAGATGATCATTTTTTGTAATCAAGGTGACAGACAGTGACACATTCATAACCTCCTTGCACGCTCTTGCCTACATCTAGCTGATCTAGGGCATAGTCATTAGTCCAACAGTTGCAAACAATAGTTTCTGTTGGACAAATTTGGATATGTTTATCCCCATTTCATTCCATTTGCTTCCGTTTTTTGGAAATGTTTTTTCAACAGAATCGGCGGAATGAATACACCCCTAATCACACGCAAACACAGTTCACTTTCATAGCATCCACATACAAACAGCATGATCACTTTTCTTGTTGTAATTCCTTCTCTCACCTTTTCCCTTCGCTTGTGGACTTTAGTGCACAACACATCAGCTGTCTGTGACCATCCCCCAAAAACTTTCAGAGCCAAAGCTTCATATCATAACCACTACGCACAGCCTACATAGTTGTCACCATATTATCTAACGTCATAGTCAACATAGCTAATAGAACTATCACATTAGTAAACCCTCTACAATCATGCAGTACAGTGTACAGTCAGCAAGTACTTTCAGTTACACCAGCAGACCCTGGTGGCAATACATTAATTAAACCCAAGGCTTACCTTGACTTGCAAGAGTTCCAGTGTTGGATAGCCATAGCCAACTAGCTAACATAGAAGCCTTCTCAGTTTGAACCGGGTGTTTGAATAGGCTAATCTAGCTAGCTAGCTAAATAAGTGAAAGTGAAAAAAAATATTGCTAACTCTCTTGCATCTCCTTCATTTTTGAAGAAATGTAATTGTTCAAAACTGTTCAACTATTGTCTTTCTCTCTCTGTCAACTACTCACCATATTTTATGCACTGCAGTGCTAGCTAGCTGTAGCTTATGCTTTCAGTACTATATTCTTTCTCTGATCCTTTGATTGGGTGGACAAAATGTCAGTTCATGCTGCAAGAGCTCTGACAGGTTGGAGGACATTCTCTGGAAGTCATCATAATTACTTTATAATTCTATGGGGTGAGAACCATGAGCCTCCTAGGTTATGTATTGAAGTCAATGTATCCAGAGGAGGAGAGAAGCTAGCTGTCCTCCGGCTACACTATGGTGCTATGGTGCTATATCTCAAAGTGCTGTACAGAAACCCAGCCTAAAACCCCAAACAGTGCTGTTGAGGCTAGAAAGGCTGGAAGAAACCTAGACCTTCATTGCAAAGCAGTGTGTTTTAAAATGACCAGCATTATTTGAAACTGGAGCTGACACATATTTGGGTACATTTAGTATAATTTTATTTAAAAAGTATAGGTTTTTTAATGTTTCACTTTTTATTTTTATGAAATTTTCACTGAGGAGGAGGGTCTTCCCCTTTCTCCTCTGAGGAGCCTCCACTGACATCCATGTATGATTTACTTAAAAGTCAGAGATTCAAGTGTGGATCTAATGGTAGGATTCAGCCCTAACAACACACTATGGGCCGGTTTCCCAGACAGATTAAAGCTAGGCCTGGATTAGAAATCATTCTCAATGGCATCTTCAGGACCAGTATTTATCTGTGTCCAGAAAACTGTCCCGATACATTTCCCCCCACTTTTGTTCTGTTACACCTCGATCCCATGACCATGATTCCTAGTCATTTATATTTCAGTTTCCTTTTCATCCCATTGAACACCCTCTCTATCTGTCAGTGTCGATTTCGGTTTCCTCGGCCCAGCGGTGGCCTTTACCTGACCTCTGAACCTCACTGTGACCCCTCTGTAGTGCTCTGCAGCGTCAGCATCTCTAGATACTGAACAGCCCAGGCCCAGACACTGACACATAGGCTACCCCCTTCCTGTCCTAGCCTTTATCCAACTCGTGTTACTCCAGTCCAGTGTAGACTGTTGTGTGCCTCCTTTGGTATTGTGCTTGTGAAAGAGGCGATATGTTTTTGACTCGGATACAGTAATGTGATGATGCTTTCTCCGTCAGACTCGGGTAAGAGTTCAATGTTTGTCTCGCTAAGAAGTGGCATGGATATTGGAGTTTTGTTGTTGCTGTCTGTGCCTGATTGGATGCTGTCGATGTTTCTTTATGATTGAGCAGGGCAATAGGTGTTACATTAGGTCGACTGAATTGTCTGTGAAACGTTCAGATGAATCATTGTCCACCCATGAAGGCTTGTCAGATTGTTTTGGCTGTGCTCTCCTGCCTCTATCCTGTTCTCTTTCTGTTTGTTTTTCCCTCCCTTGTTTTGCCCTTCCATCTTGTCCGCCATCTGCTCTTCCATCCCTCCTTTCCCGAGTTGTCTGTCTTTCAATGTAGTCGTATACTAATCCCCACAGCTGGTATTCCCAGGTGTGTCAGGCTATTGATAGTGTTTTATACATGATGAATGTTGGAAGTATGATTATTTAATCATTATCCCAAATATGTGTTACGACGCCCAGGTTCCGAGTAAGAAAGCTTGATAAGAACACACACACACACACACACACACACACACACACACACACACACACACACACACACACACACACACACACACACACACACACACACACACACACACACACACACACACACACACACACACAAGCCTGCCTGCCCTGGTAGCACCACCCAGGCTGCTGGTGAGGCGGACGTGACTGGGAGTGGGCAGGAACAAGCAAATTGGCCTTAATGACCGTCTGGCATTCTGAACTGATGCACATAGAGTGACGGAGAAGGATATAGAGATATAGAGAGGTTGGGTGAAGGATATGGAGATATATAGAGGTTGAGAAACAGAGAGACGGAGACAGAGAGTGACCAGCTACTCCCTTTGGTAAACAAATACACATGCAGTGTCAGAGAAAGGAAATATGAAAGCTTGGTTGTTGTTCTCTTGTACTATAAATGATCTCAAAAGCAGCATTTCATTTTTAGGTGTTTTCCTGTCTAATCCTTTATTGAATCAATAGATGGTCTATTGTCTTGTGAGTCCTACATGTCCCAGTGTTCCCGCTCTAGAAATCGGATGTCATAAGGTGAACGCACCAATTTGTAAGTCGCTCTGGATAAGAGCGTCTGCTAAATGACTTAAATGTAAATGTAATGTAAATCCCCCTGAGATCATGTCAGCATTAGGTGACTGTTCTCGTACACCTACACAGATCCCACAGGCCTTAAGTCACACCTCAATGTTTCTTTTCCTGGTAAGTTTATGGGGGG
The DNA here is from genome assembly GCF_021184085.1 of Oncorhynchus gorbuscha. Lineage (NCBI taxonomy): Eukaryota > Metazoa > Chordata > Actinopteri > Salmoniformes > Salmonidae > Oncorhynchus > Oncorhynchus gorbuscha. The sequence continues at coordinate 64,557,403 of NC_060195.1, forward strand.
AGGGAACATATGGTGTTTGAATAAAGAGATGGGGGAAGCCCGGCATAAACAGTCAATCAGAGCAGTGAGTCTGGTTCCAGTCTCCCCCATGCCCCCCCAGACCCACTGTTTCATCTCAGGCCACATGTTTATCGGTTTATCAACCACGACAACGACTTCCTTCAACTTAACAGGCCTGCCAACGGTCAGCGCTAATCTCATGTTATCAGTCACGTTATAAATTAAACATTGATATCAACCGCCTAGATCACGTGGCAAACTCATTCCACGGAGGGCCGAGTTACTGCAGGAGGGCCGAGTGACTGCAGGTTTTCACTCCTCCCTTGTACTTGATTGATTAAGTAGTAAGGAACTCCCCTCACCTGGTTGTCTAGGTCTTAGTTGAAAGGGAGAAAAACCAAAACCTGCAGACACCTGGCCCTCCGCGGAATGAGTTTGACACTTGTGGCCTAAGTACTAAGCTCAGTTGTCAACAAGTTCCACCCAGAATAAAGCTTGTGTGTTTGACCCTTGGATTACTTAAGACAGGTCGATTTCCCTCACCCACAGGACCAGCTCCTGTCTCACACAGAATGTACACACAAACACACACTTCACAGTTGTCTCAGAGACCGTGGGGACTCCACCCATAACACTAACATCAAGTCATGTTAATAGTACCTGGCTTCAGCTGCTATTAGTCATTTATTTAGTTCCATCTGTCAACAACAAGACAATCCATCCTCTATTGTTCAAATGTACTCAAACAATTCAGAAGGAAACTGCATCACACAGGTACAAGTGTTGCACGTAATGCAAACAAACCGAGCATCGTACCAATAGATTGGTCTACATTGTAGACATTGACAGAAACGTCTAGTCCAGGGGTGTCAATGTTTACAATTTACAACATAGCAGGCCAGGCATGGGTCACAACTAATTTGCCTAACAATCTGTTTCTTGGAAATGAAATGCTGACCGGTCTGTTGTGCACCTTGCCCTGTGAATAGACGCCTCATGTGTCCCAAAGCAATCCAGCAGCCACAGGAAACTGTCCGTTTATAAACTACCACTTCCTTTCCTAGAGTCAGCGTTCAGTGTCACACAGATCACACACTGTCCCTGTCTACTTCCCATCTTCTGCCCTGGATTTCATATCAGTTATCAGGTCAGTATAGATATATGAGATGAGACGCACCCCTACAGTGGGACCATGTGACAGGAAGGCTGTCAGCCGTCCCATAATACAGTAGAACAGCTGACAGGCTGAATCTCCATATGCTTCCTGGTTCCTGGGTCTTCTCATAATGGGGACAAATACAGTAACGGCAGTCTATTTTAATCACTACGCCGACAGAGAGACAATGTAAAAGGATTTGGATCAGACACACTTGGGGTGCTTCCCAAGTGGCACCCTATTCCCTTTATAGTGCACTACTTTTGACCCCCCTAAATAGGAACTAGGGAGCTATTTGGGATGCAAGCTTGTTAATTCCTGAGTCTGTCCCTGTTGACTGACATCAGATGTGTTTGACTAATTACTGTAGGGCCTGGATTGACGTCTTTCGAAAGTAATTGAAGTGATGCATATTTTTGCGTAGCAATAACTCAGATAACATAACTCAGATAGCATTACCTATGTTATTGGCTTGTTTATAATCAAGTTATTATAATGCTGTGTAACATGAGGTAGATAAGTATTGGGGAAGTGACGGGGAAACGATTGACAGGGAGGGATGGAGTGGCCCTGGGGCAGAGAGACACACCGTAACAGGTCAATGATCCTTTTATATTATCCCATGAAACCACAGTCATTTGTCTGCTGTAGTCTGGGAGCCAGAACCAGCCTGACGAGAGGTTGCTGGTAATACTCTGTCTCTAGATATATTGGACTGTGGGAGTCTATAGGACACAGGCTGGAGAGAGAGATGGGATGAAACCAATTCATTTTATCGTTCTAACCCCATCGTCCCTCAACTGTAATCTCTCAGTCATTTCAGTTTTTACTTTAAATGAAAAACCTAATGCCACCCTGTCTGAATACTGCCTGGGATTATACAGCATCCTGTATGTAGAGGGGTCTCCTAATCTGTTCTGTATTCTATGTGGAAACATGTAGCACTGTCAGATACATGACTTCATCACTAGGTGACCATCTCATAAAGGACCACAATGACAATATAAATAGAACTAAAGAGGAAGTACATGACTCTGTCCTCTCCACCATGGCCAGACAGACTGTTGTCTCCTATGTCTGGATGGCTGTAGCGTGAAGAGGGGGGGGGGGGTTGATTGCCATGTGCGATGGGATCTGTGTAGTGAGTTGAGGGGATTTCCCACACAGTGCTCGTCTGTGTGTAACCGTCTCAGCTAGAGTCTCGTATTACTTCCTGAGGAGATTAGCCCACTGCTTCACTATCTCACTAGCTGTGACCCATGAGTCATGCACCAAGTCTGTCTGGACTTTTATGTCAAGGAGAGGCTCAGCAAATAGGACCACCGGCAATTAACACTGACCGTAAACATTCTGCATTTCACATTTTCTAACAGTTTGCCTCATTGACAGTAAAACTATCAAAACTCTGTCGATCTATGGCTAAGTACACACACACACACACACACACACACACACACACACACACACACACACACACACACACACACACACACACACACACACACACACACACACACACACACACACACACACACCACACAGACACACACACTTCACCATGGGGTGCATGTCCCAGCAGTAATGGCTCTCTTTTGTAAACAAAAGCAAAGCATGGATTGCTGTCATACCTGGTCCATAGACTGCTTATACAGTAAGAAAACCAATATGTAATTTGGGTGAACCATCCCTTTAACAATGGATGTGGGGATTCTTTAAATAGCAGAAACAGCACCATCTAGTGGACAGAACCTGGTATTATCAGGATGTAGGATGGGAAATAAACCAAACAAATACAATTACTAATTTCTCTGAACATGGAAAAAAATAATAATTCACTGAGAATACATTACATAGGAATGAAGAATGAAGAAACAGAACTCCATACTACTTGTCAGACACAGAACTGATACTAAATACTTGTTGTTGAGTTGGGATTCCCTTTGGATTCCTAAACGACCCGTTTTAGGGTTTGGGATTAAGGTTAAGTTAAGGGTTAGGAGTTAGGGAATTGTTTGGTCCCCACAAGGATAGTAAAACAAATGTGTGGTGTGTGTGTGTGTGCGTGTGACAGATCTAGGATCAGCTTAACACATAACTGACCCTAGCTCAGTGGGGGCAACATCCCTCTCCATATCTCTGGCTGCATAAAAGGCCAGTAAATGTTATAGGTGGCATTGAGCTGGAGGCGGTTCCATACAGGCAGCTGCTCTGTGACATCATCACTCAGGCCCTGGCTCCTGATTGGCTGAGGGGTATCAGCCAGAGAGGAGTCCTCCAGAGGGCTGTGTGCGGGACGATGGCTTTGGTTCCAACCACATTCTGTCTGTCACTCGTCTTTATCTCCCCTTGATCTGATCCCAGACCAGCTTACACACCGATTATCGATGTGTGAGTTGCACATGTATAGGCTTATCTGAGGGAATTACATCTGGCTGCTCACTCTTTCCCCCTCCCTTCCTCTGTCTCTCTCTCTCCCTTCCTCTGCCTCTGCCTCTGCTTCTGCCTCTGCCACTGCCTCTGTCTCTGTCTCTCTCTCTCTCTCTCTCTCTCTCTCTCTCTCTCTCTCTCTCTCTCTCTCTCTCTCTCTCTCTCTATTTCTCTCTCTATTTCTCTCTCTCTCTATTTCTCTCTCTCTCTCTCTCTCTCTCTCTCTTTCTCTCTCTCTCTCTCTCTCTTTCTCTCTATTTCTCTCTCTCTCTCTCTATTTCTCTCTCTCTCTCTCTATTTCTCTCTCTCTCTCTCTATTTCTCTCTCTCTCTCTCTCTCTATTTCTCTCTCTCTCTATTTCTCTCTCTCTCTATTTCTCTCTCTCTCTCTCTCTCTCTCTCTCTCTCTCTCTCTCTCTATTTCTCTCTCTCTCTCTCTATTTCTCTCTCTCTCTCTCTATTTCTCTCTATTTCTCTCTCTCTCTCTTTCTCTCTCTCTCTCTCTCTCTCTCTCTCTTTCTCTCTCTCTCTCTCTATTTCTCTCTCTCTCTCTCTCTCTCTCTCTTTCTCTGTCTCTCTATGTCTCTCTCTCTCTCTCTGTCTCTCTGTCTCTCTGTCTCTCTGTCTCTCTCTGTCTCTCTCTCTCTCTCTCTGTCTCTCTCTCTCTCTGTCTCTCTCTCTCTGTCTCTCTCTCTCTCTGTCTCTCTCTCTCTGTCTCTCTCTCTCTCTCTCTGTCTCTCTCTCTCTCTCTCTCTGTCTATTTCTCTCTCTGAGTCGTTTGTTTACGCTCTTTCAGTACCTGGGAGAGAGGGATCATTGGGAGGTGTAATCTGAAACTGAGCCCAGTCTGGCTGAGTGTGTATATGGAGACAGAGGGGGAGGGATGGGGGTGTGGTGTGTGTGTGTGTGTGTGTGCCGCCCAGCGACGGAGCGTTTAGTGTACGGCTGAAGTCTCAGCACTCAGGCTGTGGAGGAATGGACGGCTGTCGCTCACACGACCGCTTATTCTGAGAGTGTGTTCGGGAGTGTGTGTTCTCCCGGGGGTGAGAGGGGGGACAGGATGGCCCTCAACCGAGTGTCCCTGCTCTGCCATGACATCACCAGGATGTGGCTGCAACTCAACTTGATAACAGGTAAGGTGTTTGTGTGGCAGGGGGGGGGGTGTTTGTGACTGACAGTGCATGTGACAGAATACAGTGCGTGTGACAGAATACAGTGCGTGTGACAGAATACAGTGCGTGTGACAGAATACAGTGCATGTGACAGAATACAGTGCGTGTGACAGAATACAGTGCGTGTGACAGAATACAGTGCAGCTGTGTGTGTGACTGAACGGTATTGTCAGAGAGGTGACGAAGTTCTACTTCAGTTTAATGCACTTTTTTTTACACTTTATTTGAGCTTTGTTGTCATTCAGTGTGGAACATCTAAATTTGTCCCTCCCTCTTGCAAAAATACTCTATTTGCATAAATGGAAATACTGTAGCAGCAGTTATTGGTACCTAGTTACTAACAATCTTCAACTACCAATGACTGTGTTTGTTGCCTCACAGTAACTGCCTTTTTCAGGGCTTCTTCCACCCTCACGAAGACACAGTGATGCCGAAACGTTGGTAGTTTTTTTACCCAATAAATGACTGGGAGGTTATATGTACAGTGGGGGCAAATAAGTATTTAGTCAGCCACCAATTGTGCAAGTTCTCCCACTTAAAAATATGAGAGAGGCCTGTAATTTTCATCATAGGTACACTTCAACTATGACAGACAAAATGAGAAAAACAAATCCAGAAAAACACATTGCAGAATTTTTTATGAATTTATTTGCAAATTATGGTGGAAAATAAATATTTGGTCACCTACAAACAAGCAAGATTTCTGGCTCTCACAGACCCGTAACTTCTTCTTTAAGAGGCTCCTCTGTCCTCCACTCGTTACCTGTATTAATGGCACCTATTTGAACTTGATATCAGTATAAAAGACACCTGTCCACAACCTCAAACAGTCACACTCCAAACTCCACTATGGCCAAGACCAAAGAGCTGTCAAAGGACATCAGAAACAAAATTGTAGACCTGCACCAGGCTGGGAAGACTAAATCTGCAATAGGTAAGCAGCTTGGTTTGAAGAAATCAACTGTGGGAGCAATTATTAGGAAATGGAAGACATACAAGACCACTGATAATCTCCCTCGATCTCACCCTGCGGGGTCAAAATGATCACAAGAACGGTGAGCAAAAATCCCAGAACCACACGGGGGGACCTAGTGAATGACCCGCAGAGAGCTGGGACCAAAGTAACAAGCCTACCATCAGTAACACCCATACGCCGCCAGGGACTCAAATCCTGCAGTGCCAGACGTGTCCTCCTGCTTAAGCCAGTACATGTCCAGGCCCGTCTGAAGTTTGCTAGAGAGCATTTGGATGATCCAGAAGAAGATTGGGAGAATGTCAGATGAAACCAAAATATAACTTTTTGGTAAAAACTCAACTCGTCATGTTTGGAGGACAAAGAATGCTGAGTTGCATCCAAAGAACACCATACCTACTGTGAAGCATGGGGGTGGAAACATCATGCTTTGGGGCTATTTTTCTGCAAAGGGACCAGGACGACTGATCCGTGTAAAGGAAAGAATGAATGGGGCCATGTATCGTAAGATTTTGAGTGAAAACCTCCTTACATCAGCAAGGGCATTGAAGATGAAACGTGGCTGGGTCTTTCAACATGACAATGATCCCAAACACACCGCCCTGGCAACGAAGGAGTGGCTTCGTAAGAAGCATTTCAAGGTCCTGGAGTGGCCTAGCCAGTCTCCAGATCTCAACCCCATAGAAAATCTTTGGAGGGAGTTGAAAGTCCGTGTTGCCCAACAACAGCCCCAAAACATCACTGCTCTAGAGGAGATCTGCATGGAGGAATGGGCCAAAATACCAGAAACAGTGTGTGAAAAGCTCGTGAAGACTTACAGAAAACGTTTGACCTCTGTCATTGCCAACAAAGGGTATATAACAAAGTATTGAGAAACTTTTATTGACCAAATACTTATTTTCCACCATAATTTGCAAATAAATTCATTAAAAATTCTACAATGTGAATTTCTGGATTTTCTTTTTCTTCTCATTTTGTCTGTCATAGTTGAAGGGTACCAATGATGAAAATTACAGGCCTCTCATCTTTTTAAGTGGGAGAACTTGCACAATTGGTGGCTGACTAAATACTGTATATGGAGTGTGCGACTCCCTTTTGTTTCTATAGCTTCCAGTTTATTCACCGTTAGTCAGCACCTCTACATAATTTTCTCTGGGTGTGCACCATCTCATGCTTTTTATTAAACACCTGAGTTGACATCGATCAATACGGTGAACCCACTTCCATCTCCTGAACTATTAAGTACCAAGAGAGGTTTTACGGTACGAGTAAAAACACATCCTTGGAATCTCCTTTGGAATGTCTCTCGTTTGTCAAACCAATGGAAAGTTTGACTAGAGGTGTCCTAAAAGAGATGTTCTATTTCCTTGGAGTGTGTGTGTGTGTGTGTGTGTGTGTGTGTGTGTGTGTGTGTGTGTGTGTGTGTGTGTGTGTGTGTGTGTGTGTGTGTGTGTGTGTGTGTGTGTGTGTGTGTGTGTGTGTGTGTGTGTGTGTGTGTGTGTGTGTGTGTGTGGTAGTAGCGTGGGACAGTGGACAGGGTGATGAACAGTGGTGTGTTGTCTGTCTCTTACTTCCATTCAGTAACAGAGATATGCTTGTCAACACACAGACTGGTCCGCTGGCCAAGCGGAAAGACATTGTGCCACATTTCCTCCAGTCTCTCAGGGCTAGCACACAGACACAGGTTTACACTAATGACCAAAAGTGTGTGGACGCCTGCTCGTCAAACATCTCATTCCAAAACCATGTGCATTAATATGGAGTTGGTCTCCCCCTTTGCTGCTATAACAGCCTCCACTCTTCTGGGAGGGCTTTCCACTAGATGTTGGAACATTGATGTGGGGACAAGCATTAGTGAGGTCGGGCAGTGATGTTGGGCGATTAGGCCTGGCTGACAGTAGGTGTTCCAATTAATTCCAAAGGTATTCGATGGGGTTGAGGTCAGGGCTCTGTGCAGGCCTGTCAAGTTCTTCCATATCGATCTCAACAAACCATTTCTGTATGGACCTCATTTTGTGCACAAGGGCATTGTCATGCTGAAACAGGAAAGGGCCTTCCCCAAACTTTTGCCACAAAGTTGGAATCACAGAATTATTACACACTTCAGCACTCAGCGGTCCCGTTCTGTGAACTTGTGTGGCCTACCACTTCACAATAACAGCACTTCCAGTTGACCGGGGCAGCTCTCGCAGGGCAGAAATTTGACCAACTGACTTGTTGGAAAGGTGGCATCCTATGAAGGTGCCAAGGTTGAAAGTCACTGAGTTCTTCAGTAAGTCTATTCTACTGCCAATGTTTGTCTATGAAAAGTCCATGGCTGTGTGCCAAATTGGATACACCAGTCAGCAATGGGTGTGGCTGAAATAGCCGAATCCAGTCATTTGAAGGAGTGTCCACATACTGCTGTGTATATATAGTGTAGCTTACAGTGCAGCAGACTAGCCAACATGTTGGCACCTGGATTTGACAAAGATTGAACAGTAGCCACATAATGCAGCTCATCATGTAGAAATATTCCAGATTTAACCCAGAGATGTATGGGCTGGGCAGAGGACACCCACACACACAGTGAGCACACAGGGCAACGGTGGCCGTTTGACCCAGTTGTTACTGTCATGTGTGTTGTTATCCCCATGGCAGATGGGGACCTGGTAACCCAGACTGTAATACCATAATAGAACTGGGTTCCCCCCACATACACAATGATACACACAATAGTACACACACACATAGTATACACACACAGCTGTGGAACGGCTGTTCATCCCTTACTTGTCCTCTCACTCACACACCACAGCTGCCCTTCTTCTTGCCACACCACCACCAACAGTTGGCTCCATCACCAGCTCATACCCACACAGCATGGCGCTCCACACAGCGTGGCGCTCCACACAGCGTGGCGCTCCACACAGCGTGGCGCTCCACACAGCGTGGCGCTCCACACAGCGTGGCGCTCCACACAGCATGGCGCTCCACACAGCATGGCGCTCCACACAGCATGGCGCTCCACGACATACACACACACACACACATACTTCCACATCCCCAATACAATCTGTTGCCTTTCAGTCCACATACCAAGACTGCCCTGCCCATACACCACATACCACAACAACACATGAAGTTACTGCATGGACCAGCGAACCGAGGGGTTAGCTGTAGGGGTTATATAAAGTGGAGGGGAAGGGAGGGGTTAGGGTCTAGGGGTTAATATCAGACTGGGTGATTATACTGTATTTCAAGGGGCGACATCAAGGACTGTACCACCTGTGATAGTGACTTTGTCCTTCAGACCAGACGTGTACAGGCAAGGAGGTCTTTCCAGGCTGCTAACATGTGTTTTACCACCGGCTGCTTGTGGGAACATGATGACGAACAAAGAGAGATTCATGGGACAGGAGAGGGAGTAGCACTCTGTGTAGCACAGAGGCATGGTAACTACCATGTTGGTGCATGTGTGGAACTGGTGGTGAACCTTTGTGTCAGTGGGGTCACACGATCATGTGAAAGGAATGTCATGACTGGAGTGAAAATGCATTGTAAACTATTCAACAAAAACTGTTGGTCGGATCTTTTTTTTTTTAGCTTCGGATGGCATTCGATAAAACGCATAGAAGGAACGTGGAGAGAGAAGCCTCTGTAGAATCTCCTTTACTGGAAAGAGCGGTGTAGTTGTCTTCCCAGTCTCCACAGCTCAACTAGAGCCAGGTCTCCTCATTAACAATGCAGGCATTAGTAATAGAACCCTGGCCTCCTTTCAATCTCCTTTCCCCCTTTCCCCTTTTCTCTCCCTCCCCCTTTCCCCTTTTCTCTCCCTCCTCCTTTCTCCCCTTTTCTCTTCCTCCCCCTTTCCCCTTTTCTCTCCCTCCTCCTTTTCCTCTTTTCTCTCCCTCCTCCTTTCTCCCCTTTTCTCTTCCTCCTCCTTTCTCCCCTTTTCTCTCCCTCCTCCTTTTCCTCTTTTCTCTCCCTCCTCCTTTCTCCCCTTTTCTCTCCCTCCTCCTTTCTCCCCTTTTCTCTCCCTCCTCCTTTCTCCCCTTTTCTCTCCCTCCTCCTTTCTCCCCTTTTCTCTCCCTCCTCCTTTCTCCCCTTTTCTCTCCCTCCTCCTTTCTCCCCTTTTCTCTCCCTCCTCCTTTCTCCCCTTTTCTCTCCCTCCTCCTTTCTCCCCTTTTCTCTCCCTCCTCCTTTCTCCCCTTTTCTCTCCCTCCTCCTTTCTCCCCTTTTCTCTCCCCCTCCTCCTTTCTCCCCTTTTCTCTCCCTCCTCCTTTTCCCCTTTTCTCTCCCTCCTCATTTCTCCCCTTTTCTCTCCCTCCTCCTTTCTCCCCTTTTCTCTCCCTCCTCCTTTCTCCCCTTTTCTCTCCCTCCTCCTTTCTCCCCTTTTCTCTCCCTCCTCCTTTCTCCCCTTTTCTCTCCCTCCTCCTTTTCCTCTTTTCTCTCCCTCCTCCTTTCCCCCCTTTTCTCTCCCTCCTCCTTTCCCCCTTTTCTCTCCCTCCTCCTTTCCCCCTTTCTCCCCTCCTTTCTCTCCCTCCTCCTTTCTCCCCTTTTCTCTTTTCTCCCTCCTCCTTTCTCCCCTTTTCTCTCCCTCCTCCTTTTCCTCTTTTCTCTCCCTCCTCCTTTTCCCCTTTTCTCTCCCTCCTCCTTTCTCCCCTTTTCTCTCCCTCCTCCTTTCTCCCCTTTTCTCTCCCTCCTTTTCTCCCCTTTTCTCTCCCTCCTCCTTTCTCCCCTTTTCTCTCCCTCCTCCTTTCTCCCCTTTTCTCTCCCTCCTCCTTTCTCCCCTTTTCTCTCCCTCCTCCTTTCTCCCCTTTTCTCTCCCTCCTCCTTTCTCCCCTTTTCTCTCCCTCCTCCTTTCTCCCCTTTTCTCTCCCTCCTCCTTTCTCCCCTTTTCTCTCCCTCCTCCTTTCTCCCCTTTTCTCTCCCTCCTCCTTTCTCCCCTTTTCTCTCCCTCCTCCTTTCTCCCCTTTTCTCTCCCTCCTCCTTTCTCCCCTTTTCTCTCCCTCCTCCTTTTCCCCCTTTTCTCTCCATCCTCCTTTCCCCCTTTTCTCTCCCTCCTTTCCTTTTCTCTCCCTCCTCCTTTCTCCCCTTTTCTCTCCCTCCTCCTTTCTCCCCTTTTCTCTCCCTCCTCCTTTCTCCCCTTTTCTCTCCCTCCTCCTTTCTCCCCTTTTCTCTCCCTCCTCCTTTCTCCCCTTTTCTCTCCCTCCTCCTTTTCCCCCTTTTCTCTCCCTCCTCCTTTCTCCCCTTTTCTCTCCCTCCTCCTTTTCCTCTTTTCTCTCCCTCCTCCTTTCTCCCCTTTTCTCTCCCTCCTCCTTTCTCCCCTTTTCTCTCCCTCCTCCTTTCTCCCCTTTTCTCTCCCTCCTCCTTTCTCCCCTTTTCTCTCCCTCCTCCTTTCTCCCCTTTTCTCTCCCTCCTCCTTTCTCCCCTTTTCTCTCCCTCCTCCTTTCTCCCCTTTTCTCTCCCCTCCTTTCCTTTTCTCTCCCTCCTCCTTTCTCCCCTTTTCTCTCCCTCCTCCTTTCTCCCCTTTTCTCTCTCCCTCCTCCTTTCTCCCCCTTTTCTCTCCCTCCTCCTTTCTCCCCTTTTCTCTCCCTCCTCCTTTCTCCCCTTTTCTCTCCCTCCTCCTTTCTCCCCTTTTCTCTCCTCCTCCTTTCTCCCCTTTTCTCTCCCTCCTCCTTTCTCCCCTTTCTCCTCTCCTTTCTCCTCCTTTCTCTCCCTTTTCTTTTCTCTCCCTCCTCCTTTCTCCCCTTTTCTCTCCCTCCTCCTTTCTCCCCTTTTCTCTCCCTCCTCCTTTCTCCCCTTTTCTCTCCCTCCTCCTTTCTCCCCTTTTCTCTCCCTCCTCCTTTCTCCCCTTTTCTCTCCCTCCTCCTTTCTCCCCTTTTCTCTCCCTCCTCCTTTCTCCCCTTTTCTCTCCCTCCTCCTTTCTCCCCTTTTCTCTCCCTCCTCCTTTCTCCCCTTTTCTCTCCCTCCTCCTTTCTCCCCTTTTCTCTCCCTCCTCCTTTCTCCCCTCTCCCTTTTCTTTTCTCCCTCCTCCTTTCTCCCCTTTTCTCTCCCTCCTCCTTTCTCCCCTTTTCTCTCCCTCCTCCTTTCTCCCCTTTTCTCTCCCTCCTCCTTTCTCCCCTTTTCTCTCCCTCCTCCTTTCTCCCCTTTTCTCTCCCTCCTCCTTTCTCCCCTTTTCTCTCCCTCCTCCTTTCCCCCTTTTCTCTCCCTCCTCCTTTCCCCCTTTTCTCTCCCTCCTCCTTTCTCCCCTTTTCTCTTCCCCCTCCTCCTTTCTCCCCTTTTCTCTCCCTCCTCCTTTCTCCCCTTTTCTCTCCCTCCTCCTTTCTCCCTTTTCTCTCCCTCCTCCTTTCTCCCCTTTTCTCTCCCTCCTCCTTTCTCCCCTTTTCTCTCCCTCCTCCTTTCTCCCCTTTTCTCTCCCTCCTCCTTTCTCCCCTTTTCTCTCCCTCCTCCTTTCTCCCCTTTTCTCTCCCTCCTCCTTTCTCCCCTTTTCTCTCCCTCCTCCTTTCTCCCCTTTCTCTCTCCTCCCTCCTTTTCTCCTCCTTTTCTCTCCCTCCTCCTTTCTCCCCTTTTCTCTCCCTCCTCCTTTCCCCCTTTTCTCTCCCTCCTCCTTTCTCCCCTTTTCTCTCCCTCCTCCTTTTCCCCCTTTTCTCTCCCTCCTCCTTTCTCCCCTTTTCTCTCCCTCCTCCTTTTCCCCCTTTTCTCTCCCTCCTCCTTTCTCCCCTTTTCTCTCCCTCCTCCTTTCTCCCCTTTTCTCTCCCTCCTCCTTTTCCCCCTTTTCTCTCCCTCCTCCTTTCTCCCCTTTTCTCTCCCTCCTCCTTTTCTCTCCTTTTCTCTCCCTCCTCCTTTCTCCCCCTCCTCCTTTCTCCCCTCTTTCTCTCCTCCTTTCTCCCCTTTTCTCTCCTCCTCCTTTCTCCCCTTTTCTCTCCCTCTCCTTTCTCCCCTTTTCTCTCCCTCCTCCTTTCTCCCCTTTTCTCTCCCTCCTCCTTTCTCCCCTTTTCTCTCCCTCCTCCTTTCTCCCCTTTTCTCTCCCTCCTCCTTTCTCCCCTTTTCTCTCCCTCCTCCTTTCTCCCCTTTTCTCTCCCTCCTCCTTTCTCCCCTTTTCTCTCCCTCCTCCTTTCTCCCCTTTTCTCTCCCTCCTCCTTTCTCCCCTTTTCTCTCCCTCCTCCTTTTCCCCCTTTTCTCTCCCTCCTCCTTTTCCCCCTTTTCTCTCCCTCCTCCTTTTCCCCCTTTTCTCTCCCTCCTCCTTTCTCCCCTTTTCTCTCCCTCCTCCTTTCTCCCCTTTTCTCTCCCTCCTCCTTTCTCCCCTTTTCTCTCCCTCCTCCTTTTCCCCCTTTTCTCTCCCTCCTCCTTTTCCCCTTTCCTCCCCCTCCTCTCTGTGAGCTGTCATCCATCCAGATCAGAGCTGTAAATCTGTGAGGTTATACAATAGTTACCAGACAGGAAGGAATATGACAAGATGTAAAACCTTAATAGAAATGTTTTGCATAGAGTATAAATGATTGTCTGTTTTCATGTCAGCTCTATCCTCACATTGTAACCCTTGACTTTCACTGATTAGTCCCCTGACCTGATTGTAAATGAGTGGGGGGGGGCGGCATCATCCTTGGCTCCCATCGACCTCAAGACTGAGCTGTGACCTACCACCCAGAGCTGTAAGACTGAGCTGTGACCTACCACCCAGAGCTGTAAGACTGAGCTGTTACCTACCACCCAGGGCTGCTAGACTGAGCTGTTACCTACCACCCAGGGCTGTAAGACTAAGCTGTTACCTACCACCCAGGGCTGCTAGACTGAGCTGTTACCTACCACCCAGGGCTGCTAGCCTGAGCTGTTACCTACCACCCAGGGCTGCTAGACTGAGCTGTTACCTACCACCCAGGGCTGTAGTAAGACTGAGCTGTTACCTACCACCCAGGGCTGCCTGGCCACCTGTCCTGATGCATTACACCAACATCAGACTGAATACTGACAGTGACTGCCAACATGCATGTCTATGGTTCTAGAATAGACTGCATTAGTGTTTCTCAGCCTTGATCCCTATGGACCCACTCACTGTGTGGATGCTAGTCTTCCCGGCTCCAGCTGGATGGAGGTAGCTAAGCCTGGCAGGTTGACGTCACCTTCCCTGAGACCTGAAGTCAGTCCCTCCTGAAACGTGACCACGGGGTTTTCTGGTTTATACTGATGATGGTTGATTTGGTATCAAACCTAAACAGGTACATAAGCATTAGTTAGAAGCAATTTATCATCACTGCAAATAGTTTTTATTAAAATGAGTTAAGAATAGAGAGTAATAAAAAAAATTAAGCTCACCTTGGCAGTGGCGATTTTAGCATGTAAATCTTGGTAGGGCAAACTCAAGAAAAAACATATTCATGCCAGCAAAGCCACACTACACAATACTAAACAATACATTAATTGCATTATAACAGTGACAAACGATGCACACAAACTGTTAGGGCCTACATAAAGCTGTCTCAACACCTTACCACTGCTACACCTGGTTATCAGCAAAGCCTTGTCTGGCAGCAAAACAGTTCATTCAGCCTCATTTACTGCCCTTTTAAAACACAAAGCTGATATGGCTGACTTGCTTAAACAAATGTGGTTTCTGTTGACAATTGAGATATACAAATGGGACGACGAGCGGATAAGAGGCCATCCGTAATTTCTATTAAGACATTAATGACAGAGCGGACAGACATAGCCAATATAACTGTTTGTTCAGCACTTTTGAAAGGTACAGCGACAGAATTCAGAACATTGGCCGTTCTTACAGTATTCTCCCGGTACACCAAGTCAGAACCGTAGGATAAATAAAGGAGACATATAAGCAGACAATAAAAGCTCTTACAATATTCATGATTACATTAATCTAAAACAGGCTATAGGCTACATGTGCACCACCAAGTCAGAACAGTAGGGGGAAAAGGAACAAATTATTAGAGTGAGGCACATGGGCTACTAACAGCTTGCGACATAACATACACTTAGTATTACTGTCTTAGCTACAATGTATATATGTTACCTATGTGTACATATGTTACGGCTCTCGTCGGAATGAGGATCGGACCAAAGCGCAGCGTGGTAAGTGTTCATGATTTTTATTTAGCAAAACACTCAAACAAATTTACAAAGTGAAAGACGAACAGTTCTGTAAGGCAAATAAACTATATAGAAAACAACTACCCACAAAAACCAGGTTGGAAAAAGGCTGCCTAAGTATGATTCCCAATCAGAGACAATGATAGACAGCTGCCTCTGATTGGGAACCACACTCGGCCAAAAACAAAGAAATAGAAATAAAGAAACTAGAATGCCCACCCTAGTCACACCCTGGCCTAACTAAAATAGAGAATAAAAGCCTCTTCATGGCCAGAACACCCTGGCATATTACATCATTGATGCAGCAGCATACAATTCATTTTTGGACTCACCTTGTTGTGCTGTGCTCACTTCAACAGGAAGGTGGCGCCGCGGTCCTTCGTGGGCTAATTTTGTCATTAAATTTTGTCCTCAAAGTCTGACATTCTCTGGATTTATGGTGCTTTCAAGACAACTGGGAACTCAGAAAAAAAACAAGGTTGAATCATGACATCCGTGATCTTCAGGTCGGAGCTCAAGAAAGAGGCCCGAGTTCCCGACTTGGAATTCCGAGTTGTATGACCGCATTTTCCCAGTCTGAGCTTGTTCAGAGTTCCCAGTTTCCAGTTACGAGTTTCCAGTTGTTTTGAACGCGGCACAAGTCGCGATATTGTGGTGACGCAGTGTTCCCATGAGTGACAGAACACTGAGCCAATCACGGCGCAACTACCAACAACCAACCACCTACGCTGGCTGACCCACCACCACAGAAAGCACTGAGCTAGGCTGAAACATGCATTTTGGAGCTGCCTTACTCAAGAAAGCAAAAAAAGGTTCTCCCGGGTGGCACAGTGGTCTAATGCACTGCATCACCTCTCCCGAGTCCGTACGGGAGTTGCAGCGATGAGACAAGACTGTAACTACCAATTGGATACCACGAAATTGGGGAGAAAAAAAGGGTAAAATAACAAAAATAAATAATAAAATAATTTTAAAATACAAAATAGAGACCATTTTTAACATTGTTTGCAAACTGATATGCAAAATGTATAAATAACATGCAAAACATATATTTTTTTTTTGCTAAACCGGTGGGGCTCAAAACTGCAACCACCCCTTGAATGACGGGTCGCCACTGCACCGTGGCTATATCTAGACAGATGAAAAGCCTGGTTTAATGACCCACTGACAGAGTAAACACACAGTGCTTTGCAGGCAAGAGAGTTAGTTACTACACAGCGGAGTATTTCAACACCCAATGGGTGTTTTATAAGCTCTTTATCCTGGAGATGCTACTGTTGTTGAAACAATGGTCTCTCTCTACCGTTTGTGTGAGAGTTGGTGTTCATGCAACTGTCAATGTCTCAATATACCTTGGTGATCCTTTGATGCTCTTTCAGCCTATGTGGGTAGATGTGTGGGTTTGTGGTTCACTCTGCCCTGGTGTGAGAAACATCGGTGGCTTTTACTGGGACAATCAGTGGTATTCGTTTCCCAGGCAGGGCCTAGACACACTAAAGGATGGAGGGAGGGAGGTGGGTAGTGGGAAAGTGTGCATGTTTAATCCCTGGCATAAAGACCCTGAAAATACCAGTGATGTCAGAAGATGTTGGCCAATGTCTTCAGTGACTGTTACAGATCATACTAAAACTGGAGAAACACGTTGAACTATGTGTTTGTTTAGTACTCTGATCCCATCCCTCAGCACACATGATGCCACAGCTCTATACACTACCCCCTGCAACCACCCTCACCTCTCACCATACACTACCCCCTGCAACCACCCTCACCTCTCACCATACACTACCCCCTGCAACCACCCTCACCTCTCACCATACACTACCCCGTGCAACCACCCTCACCTCTCACCATACACTACCCCCTGCAACCACCCTCACCTCTCACCATACACTACCCCCTGCAACCACCCTCACCTCTCACCATACACTACCCCTGCAACCACCCTCACCTCTCACCATACACTACCCCCTGCAACCACCCTCACCTCTCACCATACACTACCCCCTGCAACCACCCTCACCTCTCACCATACACTACCCCGTGCAACCACCCTCACCTCTCACCATACACTACCCCGTGCAACCACCCTCACCTCTCACCATACACTACCCCCTGCAACCACCCTCACCTCTCACCATACACTACCCCCTGCAACCACCCTCACCTCTCACCATACACTACCCCCTGCAACCACCCTCACCTCTCACCATACACTACCCCCCAGTCTCAGTGAGGAAGCGAGAGGGGGAGAGGGGAGGAGGAAAGAGGGGAGAGGGGAGGAGGAAAGAGGGGAGAGGCTGAGGGGAGGAGAAGAGGGGAGGAGGGGAGAGGCTGAGGGGAGGAGGGGAGAGGGGAGAAGGTGAGAGGCCGAGGAGGGGAGGGGGGAGGAGAGAGGCTGAGAGGAGGAGAGGGGGGGGAAGAGGGGAGGAGGGGAGAGGCTGAGAGGGGAGAGGCTGAGAGGAGGGATTAGTATTTCCTCCCCTCTCCATGCACAGTGGATTATAATAATCTGTTTTGGACTTCTCCTTGAGAAGTGGGTCAGTGGGTCTCTGCTCCTCCCCTCTCTCTTCCTCACTGAGACTGGGACTGAAAGTTGGAGAAAAGGGGGGATTTGGGGGGACTTCTCCTTGAGAAGTGGGTCAGTGGTTCCTCTGCTCCTCTCTCTGTCATGTCATTCCAGGTGTCTGTGTGACTAATACGATGCTTTATTCATGTAAATACTGTATGTTACTGTCATCTATTGTTGTAAATACTGTGTTATTGTAACTGTCATCTATTGTTGTAAATACTGTATGTAACTGTCATCTTTCATTGTAAATACTGTATGTTACTAACTGTCATCTATTCATGTAAATACTGTATGTTACTGTAACTGTCATCTATTGATGTAGGCTACTAGGGTAGTCTAGTGGTTAGAGCGTTGGACTGGTAACCGAAAGGTTGCAAGTTCGAATCCCTGAGCTGACAAGGTACAAATCTGTCGTTCTGCCCCTGAACAGGCAGTTAACCCACTGTTCCTAGGCCGTCATTGAAAATAAGAATTTGTTCTTAACTGACTTGCCTAGTAAAATAAAGGAAAAATAAAAATAAAATAAAATGCTGTATGTTACTGTAACTGTCATCTATTAATGTAAATACTGTATGTTACTGTAACTGTCATCTATTGTTGTAAATACTGTGTTTCTGTATCTGTCATCTATTGTTGTAAATACTGTATGTAACTGTCATCTATTGTTGTAAATACTGTGTTACTGTATCTGTCATCTATTGTTGTAAATACTGTATGTAACTGTCATCTATTGTTGTAAATACTGTGTTACTGTAACTGTCATCTATTCATGTAAATACTGTATGTTACTGTATCTGTCATCTATTGTTGTAAATACTGTTACTGTATCTGTCATCTATTGTTGTAAATACTGTTACTGTATCTGTCATCTATTGTTGTAAATACTGTGTTACTGTATCTGTCATCTATTGTTGTAAATACTGTTACTGTATCTGTCATCTATTGTTGTAAATACTGTGTTACTGTATCTGTCATCTATTGTTGTAAATACTGTATGTAACTGTCATCTATTGTTGTAAATACTGTGTTACTGTATCTGTCATCTATTGTTGTAAATACTGTGTTACTGTATCTGTCATCTATTGTTGTAAATACTGTTACTGTATCTGTCATCTATTGTTGTAAATACTGTTACTGTATCTGTCATCTATTGTTGTAAATACTGTGTTACTGTATCTGTCATCTATTGTTGTAAATACTGTGTTACTGTATCTGTCATCTATTGTTGTAAATACTGTATGTAACTGTATCTGTCATCTATTGTTGTAAATACTGTATGTTACTGTAACTGTCATCTATTGTTGTAAATACTGTATGTTACTGTATCTGTCATCTATTGTTGTAAATACTGTGTTACTGTATCTGTCATCTATTGTTGTAAATACTGTGTTACTGTATCTGTCATCTATTGTTGTAAATACTGTTACTGTATCTGTCATCTATTGTTGTAAATACTGTTACTGTATCTGTCATCTACTGTTGTAAATACTGTTACTGTATCTGTCATCTATTGTTGTAAATACTGTGTTACTGTATCTGTCATCTATTGTTGTAAATACTGTATCTGTCATCTATTGTTGTAAATACTGTTACTGTATCTGTCATCTATTGTTGTAAATACTGTGTTACTGTATCTGTCATCTATTGTTGTAAATACTGTATGTAACTGTCATCTGTTGTAAATACTGTATGTTACTGTAACTGTCATCTATTGTTTGTAAATACTGTATGTTACTGTATCTGTCATCTATTGTTGTAAATACTGTGTTACTGTAACTGTAGTTGATGTTTTTTGTCTCTTATCTTCCAGATGACATCATGCAGCAGGAGAGTGATCGTCTGTTTGCTGCAGACATCGATCCTGACCTCAGGAAACGGTTTGCTTTCCTCTCAGGTCAGTCTTTTTCTTTTCCCTCCATCGCTCCCTCCTTCATAGTTACCTCTCATAGTGGTTCAATCCCAAACATCCGAGTGAGCCAATCCCAACGCTATGCCAAGGCCCTTGAAGATCTCACTTCACAGATGGAAAAAGCTTAAGCAATATGGCAGAAGCTAATAACAGTGAACCATCCCCAAAGCTGACACAGCCACTGATGGAGCAGCAATCATATCACACTGTATGAGTGAAGTAGCTGAGTGAAGTAGCTGAGTGAAGTAGCTGAGTGAAGTAGCTGAGTGAAGTAGCTGGCCTAAACATCAAAACATAATCCGTCGGCATTTTCCTATTTATAAAAGTACAGGGATAGCACTCTGGCTGCCAGATAGAGTACAGCAGGGTTGTTCAAACTGATTTCTGTTGTATGACTTAACTAAATGACTTAACTAAATGACTTAACTAAATGACTTAACTAAACTAAGACTTTTGCAACGATCCGACCTTTGGGGGTAAACTGAGGGAAACCGTTCCACACCAGACCCTTATTTCCAAAGAGTTGGGCCAACTCAGTTTGTTCCGTTACTACGGCGATGCCAACCCAGATAGGGCCCTACATCGGGTTACCACGGATAATAACGGCACATAGACGGCCCGTGAATAATTAATCGACACTGTGATCCACTTGGCAACCTGGCCCGGCAACAGTTAGAAGAGCCAAGTGTGTGTGGCACTATGTGCTGCTGTGATTGGCTGCTGAGTGTGTGACTGAATTTAACACTCCACCCGTTGAGAGCGAGAGTGTGCGTGTGTGTGTGTCTCTAAATGAGTTTCACGAGGTTCAGTTCCTAACTGAGTTTCACAAGGTTCAGTTCCTAACTGAGTTTCACAAGGTTCAGTTCCTAACTGAGTTTCACGAGGTTCAGTTCCTAACTGAGTTTCACGAGGTTCAGTTCCTAACTGAGTTTCACGAGGTTCAGTTCCTAACTGAGTTTCACGAGGTTCAGTTCCTAACTGAGTTTCACGAGGTTCAGTTCCTAACTGAGTTTCACGAGGTTCAGTTCCTAACTGAGTTTCACGAGGTTCAGTTCCTAACTGAGTTTCACGAGGTTCAGTTCCTAACTGAGTTTCACGAGGTTCAGTTCCTAACTGAGTTTCACGAGGTTCAGTTCCTAACTGAGTTTCACGAGGTTCAGTTCCTAACTGAGTTTCACGAGGTTCAGTTCCTAACTGAGTTTCACGAGGTTCAGTTCCTAACTGAGTTTCACGAGGTTCAGTTCCTAACTGAGTTTCACGAGGTTCAGTTCCTAACTGAGTTTCACGAGGTTCAGTTCCTAACTGAGTTTCACGAGGTTCAGTTCCTAACTGAGTTTCACGAGGTTCAGTTCCTAACTGTTTTATGGTTGCTGTTACATGTCTTGCCTGGGAACCTGTTCTTAGGTTGCATACAGTCTGTGTAGAGACTGTTTGTCTTCACATCTCTCTGTCAGTGTGTTTAATAACTCCGTGGTTGCCAGGGGTGATGCGTGTGTTTGTTCATGACAGCTGCCCACCCTATGATGAGGAGTCATATGAGCACACAGCTAAGTCTGATGAAGATGACCCTTGGTCTAGTTGTAATTCATACTTCTACAGCCTTGGTACGCCACTAGAATGACTCCAAGCCCAGCGGATGAGAGTGTGACGCAGCGCTACTGTTTTAGCTGTGTCATTAAAGACTCCTGCTGTGTTTCTGTTCCTTCCAGGTTGTCTCTGTATGTCCTCTCCCCTGGAGGTTGTCTCTGTATGTCCTCTCCCCTGGAGGTTGTCTCTGTATGTCCTCTCCCCTGGAGGTTGTCTCTGTATGTCCTCTCCCCTGGAGGTTGTCTGTGTCTCCAGGCCTTGTTTTGTGTTGTAATCATTAACCTCTGGTCCTCCTCTAGTCGCCTACTCAGGCAGGTGTCTACCTGACACACATACACACATGGTACCAGATGGATCAGGGCACAGTGCTCTGCTTCTGCTCTAGTCGTCTGGTACCAGATGGATCAGGGCACAATGCTCTGCTTCTGCTCTAGTGGTCTGGTACCAGATGGATCAGGGCACAGTGCTCTGCTTCTGCTCTAGTGACACGTCTGGTACCAGATGGATCAGGGCACAATGCTCTGGTTCTGCTCTAGTGGCACGTCTGGTACCAGATGGATCAGGGCACAGTGCTCTGGTTCTGCTCTAGTGACACGTCTGGTACCAGATGGATCAGGGCACAGTGCTCTGGTTCTGCTCTAGTGACACGTCTGGTACCAGATGGATCAGGGCACAATGCTCTGGTTCTGCTCTAGTGGTCTGGCACCAGATGGATCAGGGCACAATGCTCTGGTTCTGCTCTAGTGGTCTGGTACCAGATGGATCAGGGCACAATGCTCTGGTTCTGCTCTAGTGGTCTGGTACCAGATGAATCAGGGCACAGTGCTCTGGTTCTGCTCTAGTGACACGTCTGGTACCAGATGGATCAGGGCACAATGCTCTGGTTCTGCTCTAGTGGTCTGGTACCAGATGGATCAGGGCACAATGCTCTGGTTCTGCTCTAGTGGTCTGGTACCAGATGGATCAGGGCACAATGCTCTGGTTCTGCTCTAGTGGTCTGGTACCAGATGGATCAGGGCACAGTGCTCTGCTTCTGCTCTAGTGGCACGGCTGGAACCAGATGGATCAGGTCAGAGTGCTCTGGTTCTGCTCTAGTGACACATCTGGTACCAGATGGATCAGGGCACAGTGCTCTGGTTCTGCTCTAGTGACACGGCTGGTGCAGAGATTCACACAGACCGCCTGTCTGTTTGTCTCTACTCACACCTGTTCATTTCTCATTCCCTGTTCCCTCCTTTAGCACTAAATCAAGTCAAATTTGATTTGTCACAGGCGCCGAATACAACGGGTGTAGGCTTTGCCGTGAAACGCTTTCTTGCGAGTCCTTTCCCGACAACGCAGAGTTAAAAAGGAAGAATAAAAATAGAAAATACTATTTATTGCAGCCTGCAGAGCCGCAGTAACACCAGGCTTTGTGAGAGAAGACAGATCCTATATCTCATCCTCTAATCTTCCCCTCCCCCACTCAGACTGTCACATGATTCCTCTGGGTCAATGGTTCTCAAAACCTCTCATCGGGACCCCCAGACGTTTCACAAAGGGCTTGATGATTAGCTGACAAGTTGAATCCGGTGTGCTAACTGTGGAATAGTTCAAATACATGGAACAGCTGAGGGTCCCCAAGGAGAGGCTGGAACCGCTGCTCTGTGTGTTCATTCCACTGGGGGGGGTGTATGTTAGCTATATCTATCAGAAGAGTAATGGACATTATGAATATGGTGTACATGAACGTTTTAAAACGCATGAAATTAAAGGATTCCAAAGCTTGTCACTATGTCTATTCTGTGCGGGTCTGAAAGGGTGATATGGGGGGTTGTACGTGCTGTCTAATTGAGGGCAAAATTATTTCCTTGTTGAACAAATTGAATCAATTAATCAATCAAACGTCCCCAATTTCTTTCCCAGGGGGTCGAGCTGAGAACGGCAGTCCCATCATCGTGTTCCCAGAATTCCCTGCTTTTGACGAGCTCCAGGAGGAAGAGTTCCACAACGTGCTGACCTACCTGACCAGTGTGCCCAGGTGACACACACAATGCATTCTTGTCATTACTTTGTATAGTTGAGGAAGTGGTGTGGTAACAATGCCAACCAGCAGATGTCAGTGTAAAACTATTTTCACAGTTCCTTTGTCTGAACAGAACAATGAATCTCCCTACAACAAAGTGAACTTGTCTTATGCAGGACTGTATCTTAACCATTATAGTTGGCATCTATAATACACTTCAACGTTGCTGCAACTGGTACATGTGGTGTATGTCCTGGTACACGTGGTGTATTTTTATTTATTTTTATTTTTTTACCTTTATTTAACCAGGCAAGTCAGTTAAGACCATATTCTTATTTTCAATGACTGCCTGGGAACAGTGGGTTAACTGCCTGTTCAGGGGCAGAACGACAGATTTGTACCTTGTCAGCTCGGGGGTTTGAACTCACAACCTTCCGGTTACTAGTCCAACGCTCTAACCACTAGGCTACGCTGCCGCCCCGTATGTCCTGGTATACGTGGTGTATGTCCTGGTATACGTGGTGTATGTCCTGGTATACGTGGTGTATGTCCTGGTATACGTGGTGTATGTCCTGGTATACGTGGTGTATGTCCTGGTATACGTGGTGTATGTCCTGGCACATGTGGTGTATGTCCTGGCACATGTGGTGTATGTCCTGGCACATGTGGTGTATGCCCTGGCACATGTGGTGTATGTCATGGCACATGAGGTGTATGTCCTGATACACGTGGTGTATGTCCTGGCACACGTGGTGTATGTCCTGGTACACGTGGTGTATGTCCTGGCACACGTGGTGTATGTCCTGGCACATGTGGTGTATGCCCTGGCACACGTGGTGTATGTCCTGGTACACGTGGTGTATGTCCTGGTACACGTGGTGTATGTCCTGGTACACGTGGTGTATGTCCTGGTACACGAGGTGTATGTCCTGGTACACGAGGTGTATGTCCTGGTACACGAGGTGTATGTCCTGGTACACGAGGTGTATGTCCTGGTACACGAGGTGTATGTCCTGGTACACGAGGTGTATGTCCTGGTACACGTGGTGTATGTCCTGGTACACGTGGTGTATGTCCTGGTACACGTGGTGTATGTCCTGGTACACGTGGTGTATGTCCTGGTACACGTGGTGTATGTCCTGGTACACGTGGTGTATGTCCTGGTACACGTGGTGTATGTCCTGGTACACGTGGTGTATGTCCTGGTACACGTGGTGTATGTCCTGGTACACGTGGTGTATGTCCTGGTACATGTGGTGTATGTCCTGGTACATGAGGTGTATGTCCTGGACGTTATGCTTGTCCTGTTTCTATACAGGAACTGTCTTTCTGTCCAGATATCGCACAATATTCTCCATCTCAATAGGAATCCCTGCTATTATCAAATGTTGAATAACAAAAAAAAAAAGTTATAAAATGGACCATATCCTCCCCTCCCCATTAGCTAATGGTGAAACCTTTAAACCCCTGACTCCTGTGGGAGTTGGCCGGAGGGGGGGGCTTGGAGAGACGGAGCATGACTGGTGTGGAGGACAGGAGGTGGCGGTGTTAATGAAAGAGACTCCCTGTGTATCTAATCGGGTCTGTTAGTTAAAAGACTCCAGGGCTCAGCTACTATATGGAAGCAGTTTGTCATAGAAATTAGTTCTGTATAGATGTAATTCCGGACAGATTTGAATTGACAAAACAAGAAAGAAAACATATATTTCTAAGTAATATAGTATCATATACTATCCATTCGTTACAGCCGGGGGGAACCCATCTGTATCAAATGCATGAATGAGGTTCTACCTGAGATGTATATATTCAGTTGTGGTGTGTGACTGGGTGATGATATGTGTGATCATGTTACTAAGACCAGAGGGTATTCATAAAGCAGACAACTCTCCTGTGGATACTGCCGCCCTCCAGCCCCATGTACCTCTGATGTGAGAGAGAGATGGATTCTCCAATTACCTTGAAGGAACTACAGGACAAAATAAAAACTCTCCAACCCTCAATGAAATGATCAAATATACAGACAACAAATTCCAAATAGCTATACTAAAACTCTTTTAACATCATCCTCAGCTCTGGCATCTACCCCAATATTTGGAACTAAGGACTGATCACCCCAATCCACAAAAGTGGATACAAATTTGACCCCAATAACTACCATGGGATATGCGTCAACAGCAACCTTGGGAATATCCTCCGCATTATCATTAACAGCGGACTTGTACATTTCCTCAGTGAAAACAATGTATTGAGAAAATGTCAAATTGGATTTTTACCTAATTATCATACGACAGACCACGTATTCACCCTGCACACCCTAATTGACAAACAAACAAACCATAACAAAGGCAAAGTGTTCTCATGCTTTGTTGATTTCAAAAAAGCCTTCAACTCACTTTGGCATGAGGGTCTGCTATACAAATTGATGGAAAGTGGTGTTTGGGAAAAACATACAACATTGTAAATCCATGTACACAAACAACAAGTGTGTGGTTAAAATAGGCAAAAAACACACACATTTCTTCCCACAGGGCCGTGGGGTGAGACAGGGATGCAGTTTAAGCCCCACCCTCTTCAACATATATATCAACGAATTGGCGAGGGCACTAGAACAGTCTGCAGCACCCGGCCTCACCCTACTAGAATATGAAGTCAAATGTCTACTGTTTGCTGATGATCTGGTGCTTCTGTCCCCAACCAAGGAGGGCCTACAGCAGCACCTAGATCTTCTGCACAGATTCAGCCAGACCTGGGCCCTGACAGTAAATCTCAGTAAGATCAAAATAATGGTGTTCCAAAAAAAGTCCAGTCCCCAGGACCACAAATACAAAATTCCATCTAGACACTGTTGCCCTAGAGCACACAAAAAACTATACAACCCTTGGCCTAAACATCAGCGCCACAGGTAACTTCCACAAAGCTGTGAACGATCTGAGAGACAAGGCAAGAAGGGCATTCTATGCCATCAAAAAGGAACATAAAATTTGACATACCAATTAGGATCTGTCTAAAAAATACTTGAATCAGTTAGAACAAATTGCCCTTTATGGTTGTGAGGTCTGGGATCCGCTCACCAACCAAGAATTCACTAAATGGGACAAACACCAAATTGAGACTCTGCACGCAGAATTCTGCAAAAATATCCTCTGTGTACAACGTACAAGTGTCACGTCCTGACCTTAGTTCCTTTTGTATGTTTCTATTTTAGGTTGGTCAGGGCGTGAGTTGGGGTGGGCATTCTATGTTTTTGTTCTATGTTTGGTATTTCTATGTGTTTGGCCTGGTATGGTTCCCAATCAGAGGCAGCTGTCAATCGTTGTCTCTGATTGAGAACCATACTTAGGTTCGTACTTAGGTTCATTATTTTGTTTTGTGTATTCAGTTAATAAATGAACATGGACACTTAACACGCTGCGCATTGGTCCGATATTTCATACTCGTCGTTAGACGATGAAGAGATCCATTACAACAACACCAAATAATTTACATTTACATTTAAGTCATTTATCATAATGCATGCAGAGCAGAATTAGGCCGTTAAATTCAGCAACCACCTAAAAGGAAGTGATTCCCAGACTTTCCATAACAAATCCATCACCTACAGAGAGAGGAACTTGGAGAAGAGTCACCTAAACAAGCTGGTCCTGGGGCTTTGTTCACAAACACAAACACACCCCACAGAGCCCTGGGACAGCACACAATTAGACCCAACCAAATCATGAGAAAACAGAAAGATAATTACTTGGCACATTGAAAAGAATTAACAAAAAAACAGAGAAAACTAGAATGCTATTTGGCCCTAAACAGAGAGCACACAGTGGCATAATACCTGACCTCTGTGACTGACCCAAACGTAAGGAAAGCTTTGACTATGTACAGACTCAGTGAGTATAGCCTTGCTACTGAGAAAGGCCGCCGTAGGTAGACCTGGCTCTCAAAAGAAGACAGGCTATGTGCTCACTGCCCACAAAATGAGGTGGAACATGAGCTTCACTTCCTAACCTACTGCCCAATGTATGACCATATTAGAGAGACATATTTCCCTCAGATTACACAGATCCACAAAGAATTTGAAAACAAACCCGATTTTGATAACCTCCCATGTCTATTGGGTGAAATACCACAGTGTGCCATCACAGCAGCAAGATTTATGAGCTGTTGCCACAAGAAAAGGTCAACCAGTGAAGAACAAACACCATTGTAAATACAACCCATATTTATGCTTATTTATTTTCTCTTTTGTACTTTAACTATTTGCACATCGTTACAACACTGTATATATACATAATATGACATTTGTAATGTCTTTATTATTTTGGAACTTCTGTGAGTGTAATGTTTACTGTTCATTTTTGTTTATTTCACTTTTGTATATTATCTACCTCACTTGCTTTGGCAATGTTAACATATGTTTCCCATGCCAATAAAGCCCCTTGAATTGAATTGAGAGGAGAGAGAGGGGGTGCTTTCTTTCTCTATTGTGCTCTCTAGCTAGCTTCCCTCGCTTTCCTTCTCTTTCTCTGTGCCTCTCCCTTTCTCTCTCACTCTTGCTTTCTCTCTCTCTCTCTCTCTCTCTCTCTCTCTCTCTCTCTCTCTCTCTCTCTCTCTCTCTCTCTCTCTCTCTCTCTCTCTCTCTCTCTCTCTCTCTCTCTAGCGCACTCGCCAGACCAAAAGCGTGAGTGACTATAAGGGGGTAGAAAGAGGGAGCTGGAAGAGGAGATATAAAAGAGAAAGTGGGGGTGTAGACGGGGTGTCCTGGGTGTTTAATTATTATGAGTTTATATCTGAATCAGAGTGTTGTATTTGAGAGAGAGAGAGAGAGAGAGAGAAGAAAGGTGTGTGTGCGCACTACTGTCATGGCGGCAATTGAATTAATGACAATTTTGCAGTTCCCTCACCTACCACATAAAGGGGGATGGATCCCATCTCATTTTCCATCAGATGTCCCGCCCCCCTCTGCTTATGAGCCATTCAAATACACTACCGCCACCGCTGTCCATCACCCATATGCTGCTCTGTGATAGGCTACGGGGGAGCAGCAGGAGATGCAGGGCTGAGTTGATTGGCTGGTGTAGAGAAGCGGGTAGGCAGAGGAGCGTTGTTCTAGGGGGGGGGGGCTTGGTGGTTGGCTCCCGTTCTATCAGAGCTGTAAACAGAACACTGGTGCTTAACAAACGGGATCTGCAGAGAGGGAAAACCAGAATAACAGAGAAAAGGAATGGGAGAAGGAGATTACATTCTATTGAGGAGGTTTTGGGAATAACATTTGGGAATAACAGACGTATCCTGTCGTGTGACATCAATGGGATTAACCTGAGGAAGAGGCAACATTTTGGTAGTGTGTTTTCTACCGTGTGTGTGTGTGTGTGTGTGTGTGCACAGCAGGGTGATGGATGGATGATGGATTTGCTCATGGCTGTGTTGATGTACATGGACCACCTCAGCAGCATTGACTCTCACATTTCTGTGTGTGAGGTTGTCTCTCTTGTTAAGAGCATCTGCTAATTGACTGAGATGTAAACGTGTGCTGCCAGCGACACTCTCCTCGTACTTTTGTACACATTCTACACACACACACACACACACACACACACAGGGATTGAGCGGGCCGTTCTAATGCCACTGCCTGTGGGTAGCCTGTGATCTTGGCGCAGTCAAGGGTCCTGTCATTAGGAGGATACACACATACACACACATCCATGTAACCGTGGTAACATGCACACACATCCATGTTGCTGTGGTGACCGTGTCTCGCTCTCCTGCAGTGTGACAGCGTCTGGAGTGGGCTTCATCCTGGTCATCGACCGCCGCCAGGACAGATGGACCGCCGTCAAGGGGACCCTGCTACGCATTGCAGTGAGTAACCCACCGTGTGTGTGTTTGTGTGTATGCACGCCTCGTTATGCTGAGGATGTGTGTGTGTAATCTATTAGGACATACACTTTAACAGGTGTTCGAGATGTGCTGAGCGACAGGAAACCTTTGTATATCAGAGTAGTGGCAGAGTGCAGCCTTCTCTGTGAGGTGTCTGGCGAAGCTGTAACTACTAGCCTAGTTCTGCAGGAGGAGACTGTAGCATCTCCTCCTTTCAGATTATACAACATCACACTCACTTCAACCTGCAGGAGGAGACTGTAGCATCTCCTCCTTTCAGATTATACAGCATCACACTCACTTCAACCTGCAGGAGGAGACTGTAGCATCTCCTCCTTTCAGATTATACAACATCACACTCCCTTCAACCTGCAGGAGGGCACTAGCATCTCCTCCTTTCAGATTATACAACATCACACTCACTTCAACCTGCAGGAGGGCACTAGCATCTCCTCCTTTCAGATTATACAACATCACACTCACTTCAACCTGCAGGAGGGCACTAGCATCTCCTCCTTTCAGATTATACAACATCACACTCCCTTCAACCTGCAGGAGGGCACTAGCATCTCCTCCTTTCAGATTATATAACATCACACGCACTTCAACCTGCAGGAGGGGACTGTAGCATCTCCTCCTTTCAGATTATACAACATCACACTCACTTCAACCTGCAGGAGGGCACTAGCATCTCCTCCTTTCAGATTATACAGCATCACACTCACTTCAACCTGCAGGAGGGGACTAGCATCTCCTCCTTTCAGATT
Organism: Oncorhynchus gorbuscha; assembly: GCF_021184085.1. Taxonomy (NCBI): domain Eukaryota; kingdom Metazoa; phylum Chordata; class Actinopteri; order Salmoniformes; family Salmonidae; genus Oncorhynchus; species Oncorhynchus gorbuscha. The sequence continues at coordinate 64,586,928 of NC_060195.1, forward strand.
ATATAACATCACACTCACTTCAACCTGCAGGAGGGGACTGTAGCATCTCCTCCTTTCAGATTATACAACATCACACTCACTTCAACCTGCAGGAGGGGACTAGCATCTCCTCCTTTCAGATTATATAACATCACACTCACTTCAACCTGCAGGAGGGGACTGTAGCATCTCCTCCTTTCAGATTATATAACATCACACTCACTTCAACCTGCAGGAGGGGACTGTAGCATCTCCTCCTTTCAGATTATACAGCATCACACTCACTTCAACCTGCAGGAGGGCACTAGCATCTCCTCCTTTCAGATTATACAACATCACACTCACTTCAACCTGCAGGAGGGCACTAGCATCTCCTCCTTTCAGATTATACAACATCACACTCACTTCAACCTGCAGGAGGGGACTGTAGCATCTCCTCCTTTCAGATTATACAACATCACACTCACTTCAACCTGCAGGAGGCCACTAGCATCTCCTCCTTTCAGATTATACAACATCACACTCACTTCAACCTGCAGGAGGGCACTAGCATCTCCTCCTTTCAGATTATACAACATCACACTCACTTCAACCTGCAGGAGGGCACTAGCATCTCCTCCTTTCAGATTATACAACATCACACACACTTCAACCTTGACTAGGGAGGGGATAGGCTGATTTGAGTAGGGAGGGGATAGGCTGATTTGAGTAGGGAGGGGATAGGCTGATTTGAGTAGGGAGGGGATAGGGTGATTTGACTAGGGAGGCGATAGGCTGATTTGACTAGGGAGGGGATAGGCTGATTTGACTAGGGAGGGGATAGGGTGATTTGACTAGGGAGGGATAGGGTGATTTGACTAGGGAGGGGATAGGGTGATTTGACTAGGGAGGGGATAGGCTGATTTGACTAGGGAGGGGATAGGCTGATTTGAGTAGGGAGGGGATAGGCTGATTTGAGTAGGGAGGGGATAGGGTGATTTGACTAGGGAGGGGATAGGCTGATTTGACTAGGGAGGGGATAGGCTGATTTGACTAGGGAGGGGATAGGGTGATTTGACTAGGGAGGGGATAGGGTGATTTGACTAGGGAGGGGATAGGCTGATTTGACTAGGGAGGGGATAGGCTGATTTGACTAGGAGGGGATAGGCTGATTTGACTAGGGAGGGGATAGGCTGATTTGACTAGGGAGGGATAGGCTGATTTGACTAGGGAGGGGATAGGCTGATTTGACTAGGGAGGGGATAGGCTGATTTGACTAGGGAGGGGATAGGCTGATTTGACTAGGGAGGGGATAGGCTGATTTGACTAGGTAGGGGATAGGCTGATTTGACTAGGTAGGGGATAGGCTGATTTGACTAGGTAGGGGATAGGCTGATTTGACTAGGTAGGGGATAGGCTGATTTGACTAGGTAGGGGATAGGCTGATTTGACTAGGTAGGGGATAGGCTGATTTGACTAGGTAGGGGATAGGCTGATTTGACTAGGGAGGGGTAGGCTGATTTGACTAGGGAGGGGGTAGGCTGATTTGACTAGGGAGGGGGTAGGCTGATTTGACTAGGGGGTGATTTGACTAGGGAGGGGATAGGGTGATTTGACTAGGGAGGGGATAGGCTGATTTGACTAGGGAGGGGATAGGCTGATTTGACTAGGGAGGGGATAGGGTGATTTGACTAGGGAGGGGATAGGGTGATTTGACTAGGGAGGGGATAGGCTGATTTGACTAGGTAGGGGATAGGCTGATTTGACTAGGTAGGGGATAGGCTGATTTGACTAGGTAGGGGATAGGCTGATTTGACTAGGTAGGGGATAGGCTGATTTGACTAGGTAGGGGATAGGCTGATTTGACTAGGTAGGGGATAGGCTGATTTGACTAGGGAGGGGATAGGCTGATTTGACTAGGGAGGGGGTAGGCTGATTTGACTAGGGAGGGGGTAGGCTGATTTGACTAGGGAGGGGGTAGGCTGATTTGACTAGGGAGGGGAGGGTGATTTGACTAGGGAGGGGATAGGGTGATTTGACTAGGGAGGGGATAGGGTGATTTGACTAGGGAGGGATAGGGTGATTTGACTAGGGAGGGGATAGGGTGATTTGACTAGGGAGGGGATAGGGTGATTTGATAGGGAGGGGATAGGGTGATTTGACTAGGGAGGGGATAGGGTGATTTGACTAGGGAGGGATAGGATTTGACTAGGGAGGGGATAGGCTGATTTGACTAGGTAGGGGATAGGCTGATTTGACTAGGGAGGGGATAGGGTGATTTGACTAGGTAGGGGATAGGCTGATTTGACTAGGGAGGGGATAGGGTGATTTGACTAGGGAGGGGATAGGGTGATTTGACTAGGGAGGGGATAGGGTGATTTGACTAGGGAGGGGATAGGGTGATTTGACAAGGTAGGGGATAGGGTGATTTGACTAGGGAGGGGATAGGTGATGAACATGAAACACCCACAATGAGTTCCAGGAATCATCATCATAATAACTTGATACAGGCTTCACATCTGGGATCTTCATAATATTGGTAATAAATGCAGAGTTATGAAACAGAGAAACAAAACATAAATATTACTTTTCTATAAATATAACATTGACTAATGTTAACCTTTTAGCTCACCCATCTCCCATCAGCAAACCATAATGTCTCCATCATTCTCCTTATATGGGCCTGTCAGCCCCCCAATAATAATGGACTATTCCAGCCATAACGGCCCATTCCAGCCAATTGGATATGTCCATGTGACAAGGGAGGGGAGGAGGCTGGTGTTGAGCTGTTAACATTGCTGAGGTAGGACAGTCATCCTCTGTAAGCCTCTGTTAAGTGTGGGTGTGTTCATTGATTTTCCTACAGTGATAGTAGTGTGTAAACAGGCTGGGGAAACCTGCTGATTAGTAGAGGACAGTATCACTGTGGTGGGTCCAAGGGCAAAGGCACACACACATACATTCTCACCCACTCACACCCTCAAACATGAAGTGTCTGTGATTTTGATTGTGATTGTGATTACCAGTATGAGGAGCAGAGGGTTGGTGTCATTACTCACCCCTAGGCACTGCACTGCATGGTACTGAAGCAGGGGGGTAGAGGGGCTGAGCTATGGAGAGGAGGAGGAGGGAGGCAGGGGTAGAGGGGCTGGGCTATGGAGAGGAGGAGGGGGAAGCAGGGGTAGAGGGGCTGGGCTATGGAGAGGAGGAGGAGGGAGGCAGGGGGGGTAGAGGGGCTGGGCTATGGAGAGGAGGAGGCAGGGGGGGTAGAGGGGCTGGGCTATGGAGAGGAGGAGGAGGGAGGCAGGGGTAGAGGGGCTGGGCTATGGAGAGGAGGAGGGAGGCAGGGGTAGAGGGGCTGGGCTATGGAGAGGTGGAGGGAGGTGGGGGGAAGTAGGGAAGTAGAGGGGCTGGGCTATGGGGAGGAGGAGGGAGGCAGGGGTAGAGGGGCTGGGCTATGGAGAGGAGGAGGAGGGAGGCAGGGGTAGAGGGGCTGGGCTATGGAGAGGAGGAGGGAGGCAGGGGGGGGGTAGAGGGGCTGGGCTATGGAGGGAGGCAGGGGGAAGTAGAGGGGCTGGGCTATGGAGAGGGAGGCAGGGGGAAGTAGGGAAGTAGAGGGACTGGGTTATGGAGAGGAGGAGGAGGGAGGCAGGGGGAAGTAGAGGGGCTGGGCTATGGGGAGGAGGAGGGGGCGTGCAGGGGGGAGGGAGTGGGGCTGGGCTATGGAGAGGAGGGGGAGGAGGCAGGGGGGGTAGGGGGCTGGGCTATGGAGAGGAGGGGGAGGGAGGCAGGGGGTAGAGGGGCTGGGCTATGGAGAGGAGGAGGAGGGAGGCAGGGGTAGAGGGGCTGGGCTATGGAGAGGAGGAGGAGGGAGGCAGGGGTAGAGGGGCTGGGCTATGGAGAGGAGGAGGGAGGCGGGGGTGTAGAGGGGCTGGGCTATGGAGAGGAGGGAGGCAGGGGGAAGTAGGGAAGTAGAGGGGCTGGGCTATGGGGAGGAGGAGGGAGGCAGGGGTAGAGGGGCTGGGCTATGGAGAGGAGGAGGAGGGAGGCAGGGGTAGAGGGGCTGGGCTATGGAGAGGAGGAGGGAGGCAGGGGGGTAGAGGGGCTGGGCTATGGAGAGGAGGAGGGAGGCAGGGGGAGTAGAGGGGCTGGGCTATGGAGAGGAGGAGGGGGCGGGGGTGGGGGGCTGGGCTAGAGGGGCTGGGCTAGAGGGGCTGGAGGGAGGCAGGGGGAAGTAGAGGGGGACTGGGTTATGGAGAGGGAGGCAGGGGGAGGCAGGGGGAAGTAGAGGGACTGGGTTATGGAGAGGAGGAGGAGGGAGGCAGGGGGAAGTAGAGGGGCTGGGCTGGGGAGGAGGAGGGGGAGGCAGGGGAGGGAGTGGGGCTGGGCTGGGAGAGGATGAGGAGGAGGAGGGGGGTGTGTGAGAGAGATGGTACCTGCTAGGGAGATGAGCAGCATGGGGAGAGATAGTAGTGGTGTCAGGCCACTCAGCTGGGTGTGATGGGGAGAGATAGTAGTGGTGTCAGGCTACTCAGCTGGGTGTGATGGGGAGAGATAGTAGTGGTGTCAGGCCACTGAGCTGGGTGTGATGGGGAGAGATAGTAGTGGTGTCAGGCTACTCAGCTGGGTGTGATGGGGAGAGATAGTAGTGGTGTCAGGCTACTCAGCTGGGTGTGATGGGGAGAGATAGTAGTGGTGTCAGGCCACTGAGCTGGGTGTGATGGGGAGAGATAGTAGTGGTGTCAGGCTACTCAGCTGGGTGTGATGGGGAGAGATAGTAGTGGTGTCAGGCCACTCAGCTGGGTGTGATGGGGAGAGATAGTAGTGGTGTCAGGCTACTCAGCTGGGTGTGATGGGGAGAGATAGTAGTGGTGTCAGGCTACTCAGCTGGATGTGATGGGGAAGAGATTGTAGTGGGCGCAGGCTACTCAGCTGGGTGTGATGGGGAGAGATGGTCGTGTCAGGCTACTCAACTGAGTGTGATGGGGAGAGATAGTTGTCAGGCTACTCAGCTGAGTGTGGTGGGGAAAGATAGTAGTGGTGGCAGGCTACTCAGCTGGATGTGATGGGGAGAGATAGTGGTGTCAGGCTTCTCAGCGAGGTGTGATGGGGAGAGAGAGTCGTGTCAGGCTAATCAGCTGAGTGTGATGGGGAGAGATAGTTGTCAGGCTACTCAGCTGAGTGTTATGGGGAGAGATAGTTGTCAGGCTACTCAGCTGAGTGTGGTGGGGAGAGATAGTTGTCAGGCTACTCAGCTGAGTGTGGTGGGGGGAGAGATAGTGGTGTCAGGCTACTCAGCTGGGTGTGATGGGGAGAGATAGTGGTGTCAGGCTTCTCAGCTGGGTGTGATGGGGAGAGATAGTGGTGTCAGGCTTCTCAGCGAGATGTGATGGGGAGAGAGAGTGGTGTCAGGCTTCTCAGCTGGGTGTGATGGGGGGAGAGATCGTGGTGTCAGGCTACTCAGCTGGGTGTGATGGGGAGAGATAGTGGTGTCAGGCTTCTCAGCTGGGTGTGATGGGGAGAGATAGTGGTGTCAGGCTTCTCAGCGAGGTGTGAAGGGGAGAGATAGTCATGTCAGGCTACTCAGCTGAGTGTGATGGGGAGAGATAGTTGTCAGGCTACTCAGCTGAGTGTGGTGGGGAAATATAGTAGTGGTGTCAGGCTACTCAGCTGGGTGTGATGGGGAGAGATAGTTGTCAGGCTACTCAGCTGGGTGTGGTGGGGAAAGATAGTAGTGGTGTCAGGCTACTCAGCTGGGTGTGATGGGGAGAGATAGTTGTCAGGCTACTCAGCTTGGTGTGGTGGGGAAAGATAGTAGTGGTGTCGGGCTACTCAGCTGGGTGTGATGGGGAGAGATAGTTGTCAGGCTACTCAGCTGGGTGTGGTGGGGAAAGATAGTAGTGGTGTCAGGCTACTCAGCTGAGTGTGATGGGGAGAGATAGTTGTCAGGCTACTCAGCTGGGTGTGGTGGGGAAAGATAGTAGTGGTGTCAGGCTACTCAGCTGAGTGTGATGGGGGAGAGATAGTTGTCAGGCTACTCAGCTGGGTGTGATGGGGGAGAGATAGTTGTCAGGCTACTCAGCTGGGTGTGATGGGGAGAGATAGTTGTCAGGCTACTTAGCTGGGTGTGATGGGGAGAGATAGTTGTCAGGCTACTCAGCTGGGTGTGATGGGGGAGAGATAGTTGTCAGGCTACTCAGCTGGGTGTGGTGGGGAAAGATAGTAGTGGTGTCAGGCTACTCAGCTGAGTGTGATGGGGAGAGATAGTTGTCAGGCTACTCAGCTGGGTGTGGTGGGGAAAGATAGTAGTGGTGTCAGGCTACTCAGCTGGGTGTGATGGGGGAGAGATAGTCATGTCAGGCTACTCAGCTGGGTGTGATGGGGAGAGATAGTTGTCAGGCTACTTAGCTGGGTGTGATGGGGAGAGATAGTTGTCAGGCTACTCAGCTGGGTGTGATGGGGGAGAGATAGTTGTCAGGCTACTCAGCTGGGTGTGATGGGGAGAGATAGTTGTCAGGCTACTCAGCTGAGTGTGATGGGGAGAGATAGTTGTCAGGCTACTCAGCTGGGTGTGGTGGGGAGAGATAGTAGTGGTGTCAGGCTACTCAGCTGGGTGTGATGGGGGAGAGAGTGTTCCATTATTACTTCCGACAGTATATCATATACTGTGTAGCTGGGTTTAACATGAGCTTTCATTGGCTACACCAGAGTCAGACTACATGGAATGGTATTGTTATGGAAATCACAGTTTGAAGGTCAAGAAGCAGCCCCTCCTTCCATGTTCTCAGTAAATGTTTTTTAACGTTCACCCGCCCGCTGTTAAAGTGCTTTTATGATTTTAGTGTCAGTAAACTCCAAGCTCTCCAAAAATATTGATGGGTTACTGTGATAGGAAAGGGTCATATTATATGCAAGTAAGGATCAAATCTACTTAGAGGAGGAGCCTAATAACAGTCAAGCTCTAATCACAGCAGGCTTGCTCCAGTCCCATACAGCCATCAGTCCCAAACAGATCAAGTCATTTGTTTGAGTGTCATGTGCAGGACAGACAGTGTGACCGTGTGCTGGATCATTGATTAGGAGATAAATAATGAGAGGTAATGAAGATTAACACGTTTTATCTCTCAGGATCTCTTCATTGATTTTGCGGTGGTAGTTCAGTAATACATTCAGATTTGAGTGTCCTTGCCTGACACCTGAAGACACGTGTTAGCTCCCAGAGCAAATGCCTAGGTCTATAGCTCAGTGGGCTAAAGCAGTCTTGAGCTCCAGGTTCGAAACCTGGTCATTGACACATGTTTTTTCAATGAGAAAGAGCAGTCCTTTATTTACTAGATGCAATTCATTAATAAAAAATAGACTGGCTCTGTGACAGACGTGGAAAACGTCGCTATGTGGAACCTGATCTCTTTCTCCCAAGGAGTGCAGTTTCCATGGCAACGTGGTCTTGCAGGGTTGGTAAGCAGCTGTGTGTGGATGTAGTGGGCTAGTCTCTGGGAAGCAGTAATACCCCATAATGACAAAAGTGAGAATGTGTTTTTAGAAGATTTTGCAAATTTCTTGAAAATGAAATACAGAAGTATCTAATTTACAGAAATATTCACACCCCTGAGTGAATACTTTGTAGAATAACTTTTTGACGTCGATTACATCTTGTATCTGGATTTGGGGTGAGAAAAATTCTGTCTGTAACATAAAATGTGGAATAAGTCAAGGGGTATGAATACTTTCTGAAGACTGTATCTGTTTTACTGTTTAGAAATTAAAGTCCCCCAATTTGAAGGTGTCATAAGTATTTGGTTTTAGTTCAAAATGTTTTATTTGGTCCCATATTCCTGGCACACAATGACTACATCAAGGTTGAGGCTCAGTAAACTTGGGTGCATTTGCAGTTTGTTTTGTCTGTGTTTCAGATTGTTGTGCCCAATAGAAATTAATGGTAAATAACGTATTGTCCTTTTCTGGTCACTTTTACTGTAAATAAGAATAGAATATGTTTCTGAACACTTCTACGTTAATGAGATCATGCCACCAAAACATGCTTACCACTCACCATTACCAATAGCAGGGGAGGTTAGCATTTTTTTTGGGGGGGGGGTGTAATTTTATGCCTATAAACACCACCAAAATAAACTGCAAATGCATTTTTAGCTTCACTGTCCAAGTAAATACATAGGTGTGTGTGTGTGTGTGTGTGTGTGTGTGTGTGTGTGTGTGTGTGTGTGTGTGTGTGTGTGTGTGTGTGTGTGTGTGTGTGTGTGTGTGTGTGTGTGTGTGTGTGTGTGTGTGTGTGTGTGTGTGTGTGTGTGTGTGTGTGTGTGTGTGTGTGGCTCTGGTTCAGACAATATGCTATATTCAGGCTGCTGTCAGTTGCCGTGTGGATTCTGGGTTTTCTGACGAACTCTCTTCTCAGTATTTTCAACCCAAAGAATTCAATAAAAGTACCTATATTCTAAAACAAGGGAGAGATGAACCTGTTTTAAAACATGTAGTGGATATTATTTGCTGCACCTGTTGGTTGAAGCGCTATCCCTCCCCCCTCCACTCCTCCAGGGATCAGTGTTATGCCCACTCAGCCTGCTATATATGTCAGCTGTAGCCAGCAGCAGTAGAGTGTGGTGATGCTGCATCACTGTGGGGGTGTAGGTTCTACAGCGGGTAGTGTTGTTTGTGTGCCTGAGGCTGAGGAAGGTTGTCCTACTCTAGCGTCTGCTAAATGGCATATATTATTATTATTTAGCTAGTCTTGCGGTATCGATTGAAGACCACCCCTGTAGAGCAGAGTAATTCACCACTCCTGTTACAACAAGCCACTAACCATCTGGCTTACAGGGCCTTCAGAAAGTGTTCACACTTCTCGACTTTCTCCACATGTTGTTGTGTTACAGCCTGAGTTTAAAATGGATTACATTTATATGTTGTGTCCCTGGCCTACACACAATACCCCATAATGTCAAAATGGAATTATATTTTTAGAAATATTTGCAACTTAATGAAAAAATGAAAAGCTAAAATGTCTTGAGTCAGTAAGTATTCAACCCCTTTGCTACGGCAAGGCTAAATAAGTTCAGGAGTAAAAATGTGCGTAATAAGTCACATAATAAGTTGCATGTATTCACTCTGTGTGTAATAATAATAATAATAATAAGTGTTAAGTGTAATAAGTGTTTAACATGCTTTTTAAATGACTACTCATCTCTGTACCCCCACACATAACATTTTCTGTAAGGTCCCTCAGTCGTGCAGTGTATTTCCAACACAGATTCAACAACAAAGATCATGGAGGTTTTCCAAAGATGGACAAAGCAGACATTGAATATCCCTTTGAGCATGGTGAAGTTATTAATTACACTTTGGATGGTGTATCAATACACCCAGTCACTAACACAGTTGCCGGAGAGGAAGGAAACCGCTCAGGGATTTCACCATGAGGCCAATGATGACTTTTTAAAACAGTTACAGAGTTTAATGGCTGTGATGGGAGGAAACTGAGGATGGATCAACAGCATTGTACTTACTCCACAATACTAACCTAAATGTCAGATTGAAAAGAAGGAAGCCTGTACAGAATATACATATTCCAAAACATGCATCCTGTTTGCATTAAGGTACTAAAGTAAAACTGCTAAAAATGTGGCAAAGAAATTAACGATATGTCCTGAATACAAAGTGTTATGTTTGGGGAAAATCCAACACAACACTGACTACCACTGTTCATATTTTCAACCATGGTGGTGGCTGCATCATGTTATTGGCAAGGACTAGGGAGTTGTGTAGGATAAAAATAAACTGAATAGAGCTAAGCACAGGCAAAATCCTAGAGGAAAACCGGATTCAGTCTGCGTTCCATCAGACACTTGAGAGAAAAATTCACCTTACAGCAGGACAATAACCTAAAACACAAGGACACTGGATTCACTTACCAAGATGAATCACTACCCTGATTTACCACTCTTTCCAGTAAGGCATGTGTGTGTATGTTCATTTAATTTGCATCAATGAATTCCATTCAAGTCCATAAGAACTCTGAAGGTTTATCCCCCAACAACAACAACACAAAGTAATGAATGTGTGTGTTCCACAGGGCTCATTCCCAGTGCATTTACAGCTGGTTCTGGTCTTGCGGCCCTCCACCTTATTCCAGCGGACGCTCTCCGACATCTTCTTCAAGTTCAACAGGGATGAGTTCAAGATGAAGGTGCCGGTATGTTTTTTTTATATGCATGTGCACGTCTGATGTGAGGACGTTCGTGGACCTTTGTATGCGTCTCATATGTAGGGTCATGTGTGTTGACTCTCCTCCCTGTGTCTCAGGTGGTGATGCTGAGCTCTGTGACTGAGCTCCATGCCTACATCGACCGGACTCAGCTGCCCCAGGAGCTGGGAGGAACCCAGGATTACTGCCATGATACCTGGATCTCACACCGCACCGTGAGTACCCTACTACCATACCCTTCCCACCAGACCCCTGACAGACTACATAGGGCCCAATCCCAACATGATACCTGGGTCTCACACCGCACCGTGAGTACCCTACTACCATACCCTTCTCACCAGACCCCTGACAGACTACATAGGGCCCAATCAAACTTGATATCTGCTCACTGAACTGAACTCATTCTAAACTGTCCCATTAGTCCGCCCCATCTCAATAGTATGTGTGTGTGTTTATAACCAGTGATGACACAATTGGGTTGTGTTTGTCCGATCCTCAGGCTATCGAGGCCTTTGCTCTGATGGTGAAGAACACGGCTCAGACCCTGCAGTCGTTTGGGACGGAGCTGGCCGAGACCGAGCTACCCAACGACGCCCAGGCCACGTCCAACCTGCTGGCCACACACACCGAGAAGAAGGGACAGATGAAGGTAAGGGCACGGAGGGACCAAGTCATTAATATACAGACTATTATCAAAAACTCCATGTTTTAAGTGATCGTGTTGAGGTTGTTTCATTTGAAGTTCAAGGTGCGATTAAACATTCAGTTCCTGATTTGTTCCTGATGTTTGTGTTTCTCAGGGGAAAGATATACTGAAGAACAGACTTTGGCTGTAGCTGAGACTGTATACTCTGTACTGTCCAATGGTAGATCCCTCTAACTGATGTGTCCATGTTCTGTCTCTCTCCCAGGAGGACCTGTGTGTGGCCCTGGGCCAGGGGGGCCGGCTCCTGGAGAGCATCAACGAGCCCCTGCAGAGAGAACCCGACTATACAATGAACCAGGACGAGCTGGAGAACCTGGCCACCGTGCAGAGGTCAGAGGGGACAGGGGTCAAGGGTCAGGCTTAGAGTTACTCTCATACCTCAGAAGTGGTCTAAAGTTGTTGTTAGAGCCGATTTGGACATATTTGTATAAAAGACTGAACATACCGAGCTAAATGTACATTTGTGTAAATATATTAAATATTAATGTACATGATGAAATATTAGGTTCATACCTTTATGATTTATATTTACCTGATTGAGATATATTTATTTGTTGTTAGTGTAACTCAGTTTTTGGCCCCCCCTCTTGCCCATTCATTGTACTATGGTAAGTGTGTTAGGATAAAGGCAAGAAGTTGGGCCTTCGGAGGAGGGAGTCCTTGCTAGATGCGGGAGCGGTATAGTTTTTTGACCATACAGACATACAGACAGGTCATATTATGTATTTTCCATATCAAGTAATCTATGCTTTAAGTTGATTGGAGAATCATTTCTTTGTTAGATATAAGAAGAATAAACATTTTTGTTGCACCATATCCCTGGATCTCATTGAATGTTTGGCCGTTTGGAAACCTTGAGTGTGGACTGTATGCGTACCAAACAACCCCGCTTCAGGCTTGGGCAGTGGCTGTGGTAAAGCGAAAAGGAAGCCACTACAGTTGTGTTGTTTAGATCATACTAAATCTGTATGTATGCCTCAATCCTAAATGAATAGGAAAGTTTGGCGGCATATACATTTTAGGGTGAACTGTCCCTTTAATGCTAATGAAAATAGGTTGAGAAAGGGACAGGGTACAGTAGGAACAACAGAGATAGGAAAGAAGACAGAGAGATCCTGAGGTCCAACTGGTTATGAAACAGTCAACATTCATGTTCTCTAGTAACAATGGTGGTGTGTGTCTTGCTAGAAGTTACCTAGAACTCTACTCTCTCATCTCCCACCATGACCCTGAATCTTCTAGGCTGTGTTCTGCCGCGCTGCAGTGAAATCTGCCCCCGTGCCATTCTGGTGTATTTTGGGAGTACGGGGATAGGATGCATAGTGGCAGCACTCACAGCTGCTGAGCAGAATTGGGAGAACAAAGGAAAGAAAACTGCAGTGTTTCATAAACCAAAACATGATGTTGGTTATACTGTAAAGTGCTCTGCTCTTGGAGGAGTAGGTTATGTAAGGGATTTGATTAAACACAGGACTTGGCTTCGTTTCAATGAATAGGTGCTTCTGGTTTCACTTAGTGTTACTTTGAGATCCAAGCTGAAATACCATTGTTATGGACTCAGGTTCTCCTCTCCATCCCTTCATTCCCCTTTCATTTCTCCCTCCCTCCCTCCCTCCCTCCCTCCCTCCCTCCCTCCCTCCCTCCCTCCTCCCTTCATTCCCCCATCCCTCCCTCCCTCCCTCCTCCCTCCCTCCCTCCCTCCCTCTCTCCCTTCATTCGTCTACCGTTCTTCCTCCATCCGTGTGTAGACTGCTGGGCCAGCTGGATGAGACCGAGACGGCGTTTGATGATTTCTGGGAGAGACACCAGACCAAGCTGGAACAGTGTCTGCAGCTCCGCCATTTTGAATACTACTTCCGTGAGGTGAGAGGAACAGGGACACAAGAGCATCATGGGAGATGTAATCCCAGTCACTGTTTGTAGAGTGTGCGTGTGTCTCTGTCTGTCTGTCTGTCTGTCTGTCTGTCTGTCTGTCTGTCTGTCTGTCTGTCTGTCTGTCTGTCTGTCTGTCTGTCTGTCTGTCTGTCTGTCTGTCTGTCTGTCTGTCTGTCTGTCTGTCTGTCTGTCTGTCTGTCTGTCTGTCTGTCTGTCTGTCTGTCTGTCTGTCTGTCTGTCTGTCTGTCTGTCTGTCTGTCTGTCTGTCTGTCTGTCTGTCTGTCTGTCTGTGTCTGTCTGTCTGTCTGTCTGTCTGTCTGTCTGTCTGTCTGTCTGTCTGTCTGTCTGTCTGTCTGTCTGTCTGTCTGTCTGTCTGTCTGTCTGTCTGTCTGTCTGTCTGTCTGTCTGTCTGTCTGTCTGTCTGTCTGTCTGTCTGTCTGTCTGTCTGTGTGTGTGTGTGTGTGTGTGTGTCTGTGTGTCTGTGTGTCTGTCTGTGTGTTCTGACTCTGTCTGTCTGTCTGTCTGTCTGTCTGTCTGTCTGTCTGTCTGTCTGTCTGTCTGTCTGTCTGTCTGTCTGTCTGTCTGTCTGTCTGTCTGTCTGTCTGTCTGTGTCTGTCTGTCTGTCTGTCTGTCTGTGTGTGTGTCTGTGTCTGTCTGTCTGTCTGTCTGTCTGTGTCTGTCTGTCTGTCTGTCTGTCTGTCTGTGTGTGTGTAGTATGTGTTCTGACTCTACCTGTCCCTCACTATGGGTGTTCAGGTGCGTGCCCAGCTGGATGTGGTGTCAGAGCGGGTAGAGGCGTTCTCGGAGGTTGGCATCAGTCCCGCCCATGCAGAACACATCCTACGAGAACTCAACAGCCAGGAGGAGAAAGCCTGTGTAAGACACAAACACACACACTTCATCCCAATAGCACACATCATCCTCCCCATAGCTCATCAACTTGTCTAACAGATCCAAAACACGATGAGTGAAATGAATGTAGAAACTTGAATGATGAGATTCCACCAGCTGACATGGGTCGTATCCTGTTTCCACTCTAGTTGTACCCCAGTACATTATAGACCCCATTCATCTCAATGACAGTATTGACTTTACAGATGAGACTCATACCTCTATTGGTTGGTTCACACATACATTACTGTTGTGTCCCTGATGTGACTAGAAAACATGGTGTGTGTGTGTGTGTGTGTGTGTGTGTGTGTGTGTGTGTGTGTGTGTGTGTGTGTGTGTGTGTGTGTGTGTGTGTGTGTGTGTGTGTGTGTGTGTGTGTGTGTGTGTGTGTGTGTGTGTGTGTGTGTGTGTGTGTGTGGAAAGAGAGCTTGTCGCCCTCGATGGCCCAGACCATTGCAGAGCAGCAGGAGGGAGGTAGGGGGAGGAGAGGGTTGTGGGGGAGGTTCTGCAGCTGGGTTTGGTGGTGGTAGAGTGGATGGTGTTACTGCTGGTTCTGCACCACAGAAACAGCCTACTCCCTCGTTCTACATTCTCATCACATATATGGACATGAACTGAAACCACAATGCCTGCAATAAGGCCGAGAACATCCACAGTGAAATCTTTACAGACTGTATACGTTGTGTAAAATGAAGAGTTGGCTGTTATGCATCGGTCCTTATTTCAGAGGCAACTAGGAAGAAACATGGATTTTTAATGGCTTTCCATTATGATTGCTTTGTTCATATTTATTTTGTTTTATTGTATAGTAGTCGTGTGTGTTCTCACCTGCCTGTTTCTCTCTCTCTCCAGGATGTGTTGGACTGGGCTCTGTCCCTGGCCGCTGAGGGGGATGGGCTGATTGAGAGTGCTCACTATGCTGAGGACTCCATACTGCCTAAGTGCAGTGAGCTGAGGGCCGTGTGTGATGAGGTCACCTCCTTCCTCAAGACCAAGAAGGTCCTCCTCCTGAGGGCCATGGAGCTGCACCACTGTCTGGAGAAGGTGAGGGCTGGAGGGGAGAAGTAGGGTCATGGAAACACTGGCAAACCCTGGTTTAGATGGGGATCAGTAACCGGGTGATTGGTCAATGTAGCCCTCTAGTAGGTGAGAGCTGATGGAATCTTTCTGATGTATGACAAGTGTCAAGGTATAAGAGTTAGGGTTCATTCAAGGATTCATTCTCCCTCTGACCTGTGGTATAATGAACCCCTCTCCCTCCCTCCCTCCCTCCCTCCCTCCCTCCCTCCCCCTTCCCTCCCCCTCCCCCTCTCCCTCCCTCCCTCCCTCCCTCCCTCCCTCCCTCCCTCCCTCCCTCCCCCCTCCCTCCCCCTCCCTCCCTCCCTCCCTCCCTCCCTCCCTCCCTCCCTCCCTCCCTCCCTCCCTCCCTCCCTCCCTCCCTCCCTCCCTCCCTCCCTCCCTCCCTCCCTCCCTCCCTCCCTCCCTCCCTCCCTAGGCATCGAGGTGGTGTGAGGAAGGGATCTACCTCCTTGCCTCCCAGCCGGTAGATAGATGTCAGTCTCAGGACGGGGCGGAGGCCGCGCTACAGGAGCTGGAGAAGTACCTGGACACGGCCGCCCAACACCAGATCACCGACCTCAACGCCATCTGGAGGGACTATGACTCCATCCTCAACCCAGAGCTCAGGGTAGATGGCGCCCCATGAAGGCACCAGATATACATTACATGAGAAAACATTGTATTTGGTGGGCCAGTTGTTTTGAACACGAAACCTGACCAGGAGGTCGAGATATTTTTCCAGGTTTTTCCCTCCCCTCTCCACGTGGTCAGGAAAAACTCCTGGCCCCAAGTATAATCAAACGATTGAATAGAGACGAGGAGAGGAAGATGTTTTTGACTATTGAGCTACACCCTCAAAATGTCAATATCTAACCCTCCCTCCCCTCTGTGTGTGTTAACAGGAGCAGGTAGAGAAGGTGTTTCAAAAGCAGGTGTCCATGCAGGAGATGTTTGAGAAGAGGAGGGTCAGTCTGAAGAAGCTGGCAGCCAAACAGACACGGCCCGTCCAACCAGTGGCTCCCAGGCCTGAAGCCATCATCAAGTTCCCCATGTCCCCTCCTGGTGAATACCACACTCTGCGCCACATGTCACACTGGTCGTCACCATCTGACTCTACCTTTCCCTCCCTGTCTCTCTGGTTCTGACTCTACCTTTCCCTCCCTGTCTCTCTGGTTCTGACTCTACCCTTCCCTCCCTGTCTCTCTGACTCTACCCTTCCCTCCCTGTCTCTCTGACTCTACCCTTCCCTCCCTGTCTCTCTGACTCTACCCTTCCCTCCCTGTCTCTCTGGTTCTGACTCTACCCTTCCCTCCCTGTCTCTCTGACTCTACCCTTCCCTCCCTGTCTCTCTGACTCTACCCTTCCCTCCCTGTCTCTCTGACTCTACCCTTCCCTCCCCTGTCTCTCTGGTTCTGACTCTACCCTGTCTCTCTGGTTCTGACTCTACCCTTCCCTCCCCTGTCTCTCTGACTCTACCCTTCCCTCCCCTGTCTCTCTGACTCTACCCTTCCCTCCCCTGTCTCTCTGGTTCTGACTCTACCCAACTCTCCCCTGTCTTTCTGGTTCTGACTCTACCCTTCCCTCCCCTGTCTCTCTGGTTCTGACTCTACCCTTCCCTCCCTGTCTCTCTGACTCTACCCTTCCCTCCCTGTCTCTCTGACTCTACCCTTCCCTCCCTGTCTCTCTGACTCTACCCTTCCCTCCCTGTCTCTCTGACTCTACCCTTCCCTCCCTGTCTCTCTGGTTCTGACTCTACCCTTCCCTCCCCTGTCTCTCTGGTTCTGACTCTACCCTCCCCTGTCTCTCTGGTTCTGACCCTTCCCTCCCTGTCTCTCTGGTTCTGACTCTACCCTTCCCTCCGCTGTCTCTCTGGTTCTGACTCTACCCTTCCCTCCCTGTCTCTCTGGTTCTGACTCTACCCTTCCCTCCCCTGTCACTCTGACTCTACTCTTCCCTCCCCTGTGTCTCTGGTTCTGACTCTACCCTTCCCTCCCTGTCTCTCTGACTCTACCCTTCCCTCCCTGTCTCTCTGACTCTACCCTTCCCTCCCTGTCTCTCTGACTCTACCCTTCCCTCCCTGTCTCTCTGACTCTACCCTTCCCTCCCTGTCTCTCTGACTCTACCCTTCCCTCCCTGTCTCTCTGGTTCTGACTCTACCCTTCCCTCCCCTGTCTCTCTGGTTCTGACTCTACCCTTCCCTCCCTGTCTCTCTGGTTCTGACTCTACCCTTCCCTCCCTGTCTCTCTGGTTCTGACTCTACCCTTCCCTCCCTGTCTCTCTGGTTCTGACTCTACCCTTCCCTCCCTGTCTCTCTGACTCTACCCTTCCCTCCCTGTCTCTCTGACTCTACCCTTCCCTCCCTGTCTCTCTGGTTCTGACTCTACCCTTCCCTCCCCTGTCTCTCTGGTTCTGACCCTTCCCTCCCCTGTCTCTCTGGTTCTGACCCTTCCCTCCCCTGTCTCTCTGACTCTACCTTTCCCTCCCCTGTCTCTCTGACTCTACCTTTCCCTCCCCTGTCTCTCTGACTCTACCCTTCCCTCCCCTGTCTCTCCCTGTCTCTCTGGTTCTGACTCTACCCTTCCCTCCCCTGTCTCTCTGACTCTCCCTGTCCCTTCCCTCCCCTGTCTCTCTGGTTCTGACTCTACCCTTCCCTCCCTGGTTCTGACTCTACCTTCCCTCCCCTGTGTCTCTGGTTCTGACTCTACCCTTCCCTCCCCTGTGTCTCTGGTTCTGACTCTACCCTTCCCTCCCCTGTCTCTCTGGTTCTGACTCTACCCTTCCCTCCCCTGTCTCTCTGGTTCTGACTCTACCCTTCCCTCCCCTGTCTCTCTGGTTCTGACTCTACCCTTCCCTCCCCTGTCTCTCTGGTTCTGTCTCTCTGGTTCTGACTCTACCCTTCCCTCCCCTGTCTCTCTGACTCTACCCTTCCCTCCCCTGTCTCTCTGACTCTACCCTTCCCTCCCCTGTCTCTCTGGTTCTGACTCTACCCTTCCCTCCCCTGTCTCTCTGGTTCTGACTCTACCCTTCCCTCCCCTGTCTCTCTGGTTCTGACTCTACCCTTCCCTCCCCTGTCTCTCTGGTTCTGACTCTACCCTTCCCTCCCCTGTCTCTCTGGTTCTGACTCTACCCTTCCCTCCCCTGTCTCTCTGGTTCTGGCTCTACCCTTCCCTCCCCTGTCTCTCTGGTTCTGACTCTACCTTTCCCTCCTGTGTCTCTGGTTCTGGCTCTACCCTTCCCTCCCCTGTCTCTCTGGTTCTGGCTCTACCCTTCCCTCCCCTGTCTCTCTGGTTCTGACTCTACCCTACCCTGTCTCTCTGGTTCTGACTCTACCCTTCCCTCCCCTGTCTCTCTGGTTCTGACTCTACCCTTCCCTCCCCTGTCTCTCTGGTTCTGGCTCTACCCTTCCCTCCCCTGTTTCTCTGGTTCTGGCTCTACCCTTCCCTCCCCTGTCTCTCTGGTTCTGACTCTACCCTTCCCTCCCCTGTCTCTCTGACTCTACCCTTCCCTCCCCTGTCTCTCTGGTTCTGACTCTACCCTTCCCTCCCCTGTCTCTCTGGTTCTGACTCTACCCTTCCCTCCCCTGTCTCTCTGGTTCTGACTCTACCCTACCCTCCCCTGTCTCTCTGGTTCTGACTCTACCCTTCCCTCCCCTGTCTCTCTGGTTCTGACTCTACCCTACCCTCCCCTGTCTCTCTGGTTCTGACTCTACCCTACCCTCCCCTGTCTCTCTGGTTCTGGCTCTACCCTTCCCTCCCCTGTCTCTCTGGTTCTGACTCTACCTTTCCCTCCTGTGTCTCTGGTTCTGGCTCTACCCTTCCCTCCCCTGTCTCTCTGGTTCTGGCTCTACCCTTCCCTCCCCTGTCTCTGGTTCTGACTCTACCCTACCCTGTCTCTCTGGTTCTGACTCTACCCTACCCTGTCTCTCTGGTTCTGACTCTACCCTTCCCTCCCCTGTCTCTCTGGTTCTGGCTCTACCCTTCCCTCCCCTGTTTCTCTGGTTCTGGCTCTACCCTTCCCTCCCCTGTCTCTCTGGTTCTGGCTCTACCTTTCCCTCCCCTGTCTCTCTGGTTCTGGCTCTACCTTTCCCTCCCCTGTCTCTCTGGTTCTGACTCTACCTTTCCCTCCCCTGTCTCTCTGGTTCTGGCTCTACCCTTCCCTCCCCTGTCTCTCTGGTTCTGACTCTACCCTACCCTGTCTCTCTGGTTCTGACTCTACCTTTCCCTCCTGTGTCTCTGGTTCTGGCTCTACCCTTCCCTCCCCTGTCTCTCTGGTTCTGGCTCTACCCTTCCCTCCCCTGTCTCTCTGGTTCTGGCTCTACCCTTCCCTCCCCTGTCTCTCTGGTTCTGGCTCTACCCTTCCCTCCCCTGTCTCTCTGGTTCTGACTCTACCCTACCCTCCCCTGTCTCTCTGGTTCTGACTCTACTCCTGACCCTGTCTCTCTGGTTCTGACTCTACCCTTCCCTGGTTCCCCTGTCTCTCTGGTTCTGGCTCTACCCTTCCCTCCCCTGTTTCTCTGGTTCTGGCTCTACTCCTTCCCTCCCCTGGTTCTGTCTCTCTGGTTCTGGCTCTACCCTTCCCTCCCCTGTCTCTCTGGTTCTGGCTCTACCCTTCCCTCCCTGTCTCTCTGGTTCTGACTCTACCCTTCCCTCCCCTGTCTCTCTGGTTCTGGCTCTACCCTTCCCTCCCCTGTCTCTCTGGTTCTGACTCTACCCTTCCCTCCCCTGTCTCTCTGGTTCTGACTCTACCCTGCCCTCCCTTGTCTCTCTGGTTCTGGCTCTACCCTTCCCTCCCCTGTCTCTCTGGTTCTGGCTCTACCCTTCCCTCCCCTGTCTCTCTGGTTCTGGCTCTACCCTTCCCTCCCCTGTCTCTCTGGTTCTGACTCTAACCTTCCCTCCCCTGTCTCTCTGACTCTACCCTTCCCTCCCCTGTCTCTCTGGTTCTGACTCTACCCTTCCCTCCCTGTCTCTCTGACTCTACCCTTCCCTCCCTGTCTCTCTGACTCTACCCTTCCCTCCCCTGTCTCTCTGGTTCTGACTCTACCCTACCCTCCCTGTCTCTCTGGTTCTGACTCTACCCTACCCTCCCTGTCTCTCTGGTTCTGACTCTACCCTTCCCTCCCCTGTCTCTCTGGTTCTGACTCTACCATTCCCTCCCCTGTCTCTCTGGTTCTGATGGAAAAGGCTATATGGACACTCCTAATAATTTATTTCAGAATAGGTTCAAATTGGGTTAGGGTAGGGGTAAGGGTTTGGTTGAGGTAAGGGTCAGTTTTACATTTTGATGAGTTGTTTTGCAGGTCAGCAGCAGCCTCTCCTGTTTCTGATCCATTCATTGCCATCTAGTGGCATGTAAGAACTGCGCCTTAAACAATATCTCATTCCCCGACTATATCATTGATTGATTGAAATTACATTTTTGTTGGTTGTTTGAAGTTCAGATGAGTATTTCTTATTCCGTCTTTCTGTTTCTTGTAGCTCACAGGAGTCAAGATACGAGGAATGCAGAGGACAACATTTTGAACGTAGAACACTGCAGAATAGTGGAGGTCCAGGTGCAGAATGGCGGCAGCAGACACGGCTCTCTGTCTGAGGAGGAGGAGAACCTGGCTGTGCTCCGACGGTAGGGTCAGGGGTCAAAGGTCAATGATGTCATACTATAGCCTGAAATGCCTTAAAATAAATCAATGAAAGGCCTCCCGAGTGGCGCAGCGGTCTAAGGCACTGCGTCGCAGTGCTTGAAGCGTCACTACAGGCCCAGGATCGATCCCAGGCTGTGTCACAACCGGCCATGACTGGGAGTCCCCATAGGGCGGCGCACAATTGGACCATTGTCGTTAGGGGGGGTTTGGCCGGGGGGGCTTTACTTGGATCATCGACCTAAAGCGGCTCGTGGTGGGCCGGGCGCCTGCAGGCTGACTTCGGTCATCAGTTGTACAGTGTTTCCTCCAACACATTGGTGCAGCTGGCTTCCGGGTTAAGAGGGCAGGTGTTACGAAGCGCACTTTGGCGGGTCATGTTTCGGGAGACGCATGACTCGACCTTCGCCTCTCCTGAGCCCGTTGGGGAGTTACAGCGATGAGACCAGATCGAAATTGGGGAGAAAAGGGGGTAAAAAATATGTTTAAAAAATAACAATATCAATTAATCCTCTTGTGAAACACAATTGAAAAGAGATGGTTAGAAAGATAGCTAGATATTTCATACTCGGTATAGTTTATCAAAATAATATTTAGAGGTTGACCGATTAATCGGAATGGATTAATTAGGGCCGATTTCAAGTTTTAATAACAATCTGTAATCGGCATTTTTGGACACCGATTATGGCCGATTACTTTGCACTCGACGAGGAGACTATAGCAGGCTGACTACCTGTTAGGCAGCAGCAGGCTCGTAAGCATTCATTCAAACAGCACTTTCCTGCATTTGCCAGCAGCTCTTCACTGTGCTTCAAGCATTGCGCTGTTTATGACTTCAAGCCTATCAACTCCCGAGATTAGGCTGGCAATACTATAGTGCCTATTAGAACATTCAATAGTCAAAGGTATATGAAATACAAATGTATAGAGAGAAATAGTCCTATAATTCCTATAATAACTACAACCTAAAAATTCTTAACTGGGAATATTGAAGACTCATGTTAAAAGGAACCACCAGCTTTCATATATGCTCATGTTCTGAGCAAGGAACTTAAACGTTAGCTTTTTACATGGCACATATTGCACTTTTACTTTCTTCTCCAAAACTTTGTTTTTGCATAATTTAAACCAAATTGAACATGTTTCATTATTTATTTGAGACTAAATAGATTTTATTTATGTATTATATTAAGTTAAAAGTGTTCATTCAGTATTGCTGTAATTGTCATTATTACAAATATATATATAAAAATCGGGCAATTAATCGGTATCGGCTTTTTTTTGGTCCTTTGAAAAATCATAATTGGTCGACCTCTAATAATAATACAATATGTTGATGTTAAATAGAATGTTGTTGTTTTGTTCCTACAGACATGTAATGAACGAGCTGTTGGAGACTGAGAGGGCGTATGTAGAGGAGCTACTCTGTGTACTGCAGGTGTGTGTACTGCACTTCTGACCACTAGAGGTCGCCACTACATCACTTACTGTCCTAATTGTAGTTATATATATATTTATGTGTTTTTGTTGAAAGTTGTCTTATCATTGATGTGCATTTTCAGATTGTCCTGTGTTAACATTTTAGTATGTGTTGTTTTTCCAGGGTTATGCTGCAGAGATGGACAACCCAGCCATGGCTCACCTCCTCCCCAGTGCGCTGCTCAACAGGAAGGATGTCCTGTTTGGCAACATGCCAGAGATCTACCAGTTCCACAAGAGGTGACTTTTACTCCACTACAGCACCCATGTTACATAATGTTTACTGAGCAATGTCCTGTCATTGTAAACAGCTGTTACAGAAGAGGCACATTCATTCAACCATATTGATTTATAGAGACTAGAGGTCGACCGATTAATCGGAATGGCCGATTAATTAGGGCCGATTTCAAGTTTTCATAACAATCGGAAATCGGTATTTAAAATAAAAATACGTAATTTTTATTTTTGTATACCTTTATTTAACTAGGCAAGTCAGTTAAGAACACATTCTTATTTTCAATGACGGCCTAGGAACAGTGGGTTAACTGCCTCGTTCAGGGGCAGAACGACAGATTTTCACCTTGTCAGCTCGGGGGATCCAATCATGCAACCTTACAGTTAACTAGTCCAACGCAGTAACAACCTGCCTCTCTCTCGTTGCACTCCACAAGGAGACTTGCCTGTTACGCGAATGCAGTAAGCCAAGGTAAGTTGCTAGCTAGCATTACATTTATCTCATAAAAAACTATAGATCATAATCACTAGTTAACTACACAAGGTTGATGATATTACTAGATATTATCTAGTGTGTCCTGCGTTGCATATAATCTGACTGAGCATACAAGTATCTAAGTTTCTGACTGAGCGGTGGTAGGCAGAAGCAGGCGCGTAAACATTCATTCAAACAGCACTTTCATGCATTTTGCCAGCAGCTCTTCGTTGTGCGTCAAGCATTGCACTGTTTATGACTTCAAGCCTATCAACTCCCGAGATGAGGCTGGTGTAACCGAAGTGAAATGGCTAGCTAGTTAGCGCACCCTAATAGCGTTTCAAACGTTGCTTCAAGGGTGGCTGTTGTCGTTGTGTTGCTGGTTCGAGCCCAGGGAGGAGCGAGGAGAGGGACAGAAGCTATACTGTTACACTGGCAATACTAAGAACATCTAATAGTCAAAGGTTAATGAAATACAAATGGTATAGAGGGAAATAGTCCTATAATTCCTATAATAACTACAAAAACTTCTTACCTGGGAATATTGAAGACTCATGTTAAAAGGAACCACCAGCTTTCACATGTTCTCATGTTCTGAGCAATGAACTGAAACGTTAGCTTTCTTACATGGCACATATTGCTCTTTTACTTTCTTCTCCAACACTTTGTTTTTGCATAATTTAAACCAAATTGAACATGTTTCATTATTTACTTGAGGCTAAATTTATTTTATTGATGTATTATATTAAGTTAAAATAAGTGTTCATTCAGTATTGTTGTAATTGTCATTATTACAAATAAAAAATGTAAATATCGGCCAATTAATCGGCATCGGCTTTTTTGGTCCTCCAATAATCGGTATCGGCGTTGAAAAATCATAATCCGTCAACCTTTAATAGGGACCAATTTCAAGGATATTTCATTTGGTTAACATTACCTCCCCCACTGCTTCCCAACCTCGGTAGTACTAACCTGTATCCCTCTGTCTGTCTGTGTCTCCTCAGGACATTCCTCAGGGAGCTGGAGACCTACACAGACGTCCCTGAGCTGGTGGGACGCTGTTTCCTGGAGAGAATGGGCGACCTGCAGATCTATGAGAAGTACTGTCAGAACAAACCTCGATCCGAGAGCTTGTGGAGACAGTGCTCCGACTGCGCCTTCTTCCAGGTAACCTTTCACCTTTCTTTCAGGGCCCTCAGTGTATCTTGGATAGGATCCTCAAGCTCAGTACAGTATACTGTAAGCTTGTATAAAAAAAACACACAAAAACATGTATTGATGTGTGATTGTTTGTTTTTACAAAGGAGTGCCAGAGAAAGTTGGAACACAAACTGGGGTTGGACTCGTACCTCCTCAAGCCAGTCCAGAGGATAACCAAATACCAGCTGATACTGAAGGAGTTACTGAAGTACAGTAAGGGCTGTGAGGGTTCAGAGGACCTGCAGGAGGCGCTGTCCTCCATTCTGGGGATCCTGAAGGCCGTCAACGACTCCATGCACCTCATCGCCATCACAGGATATGAGGTCAGCTAACCACGACACCCCTATTCTCCTTGTGCTTTAGGGTGGAGTGGAAAAATGTACCCAACCGTGTAACATCTTCTGTACCACAGACAGCGCTCAGTTATCTTTCCTACTTGTGATTGAATGGTTGTGTTAATTTATTGATCCCCAGGGGAGCCTGACGGAGTTGGGCAGGCTGCTGATGCAGGGGTCGTTCAGCGTGTGGACGGAACACAAGAAAGGTCACGCTAAGGTCAAGGACCTGGCCCGCTTCAAGCCCATGCAGAGACACCTGTTCCTGCATGAAAAAGCCCTGCTCTTCTGTAAGAGACGGGAGGAGAATGGGGAGGGTTACGAGAAAGCCCCGTCCTACAGCTTTAAACACTCCCTCAACGTGAGTCTGTTTATGTCTGGCGGACTGGCTCACTGTCTGGGGGAGGGTTACGACAAAGCCCCCTCGTACAGCTTCAAATACTTCCTCAATGTCCTGACTGACTTTCTGCCAGTCTGTCTGGCTGGCTGGCTGGCTGGCTCTCCTTTGATTTTTACTTGGATCTATAGTATGTTATGAGTTCAACAATGATATAAAAGTGTAATATTCTTCGGTTCTCTCGAACAGATGAGTGCGGTGGGCATCACAGAGAGCGCCAAGGGTGACAACAAGAAGTTTGAGATCTGGTGTAATTCCAGAGAGGAGGTGTTTATCGTCCAGGCTGCGACACCTGAGATCAAAACATCTTGGTTGAACGAGATCAGGAAGGTTCTGACTGGCCAGCTGAATGCTTGCAGGGGTAAGATAGGGGATCTGCGGCATTACAGACACACGCACACACATTCCAGAGTTGATACACATCTGGATGCTAAATTCTCTGTTGTTGTGTCTGTGTTCTGTTAGTAACTGTGATGATTTGTTCCAGAATCTAGTCAAAAGAAGGCGTCAGACACAATGTCTCCCAGTCCAACCAGCAACAGCCCACCTATCTGTCTCAGGTCAGATTTTACAGAGAGAACCATGGCTAGAGCCAGTTACAGAGAAGGAATCAACATGGTTGGTTCTTCTCTTTTTCACCTGTTTGTTTCTCCCTCTTAGTCCATTTAGGAACTGTCAGAAGAGCGTGAAGAAGGGAGAAGAGAAGAAGACAGATGCTGTCAACTCTGACCCCAACTCCCCCTCCTCCCCAAAACACCAAGGTGAGTTGCCCTATTTTGTTGAGTAAAGAAAATGTTTTTTAGTTCTATCAAATGCTCTTGACAAGGAAGCAAACTTCTGTTGCCGTTTTAGTGACCCCCCCCTCGTCTGGTTAGGTACCCAAGCCGCCCTTGAATCTTTTCCTACTTCCTCCTTCCTTGTTCCTCCTTTAATCTGAGCTTTATTTCTCTTATTTTCCTCTTCAAACCACTTTACTCTGTCTCTCCTTCCTGTCCCTCTTTCTCTACCATGGTTGTAGAGGAGACCGTCACCAGTCCCACCACTGACAGGGCGTCAGTGGCTAAAAAGCGTTTTACCCTTCAAGGCTTCAGCAATCTGAAGAGTCAGAAAGGTAACACTAGTGTCCTGGAGGCGTCCCCCATGTTGTCGTCATCATATATGGCAAAGATATGTTCTCCATTTTGAAGTCAACCCCAAGCTCTCTTCACCTACCCCCCTAATATGATTTTAGACAGGACACATCGTTTCCAGTAGTCGACTGCATCAGGGCTTTTGAAGACTGATATTTTGGCTTGCTTTCCTTTGCAGAATTTCTTCACCCTGCTGGTAAAAGTCTAACATTACCAATGGTATTCTCTCAACCAGGTATACTACAGTGTAGTTTGCAGTTAATACATCAAATATTAGAATGAGTGTCTGTTTTAGTAGGCCTGTCCCCCAGCCTCATTATTTAGATGTCTCCAATAGTATTAGCAAGTAGCTAATTATTCTAGTCAGTGTCAGGAAGCTCTTCCCTCTCTCACGGCTGTTTTTCTATTGCTCGCTTTATAATTTCTCTGTTTCCTTCTCTTCTGTCTCTCTTCTTCGGCCAACAGGATCCCCCCTTAGCCCTGACCATAAGGCCAAAAGCCACGAGATTAAGAGTGACCCAACTCCCTTTGGGTGTAAAGGTATTCTATCTAGTCCATGTCATACCTGTGTTTGACTCTGTAGTGTAGTCATCCGTCCTGACCCTGCCTCACAGTAGTCATCCATCCTGACCCTGCCTCACAGTAGTCATCCATCCTGACCCTGCCTCACTGTAGTCATCCATCCTGACCCTCCCTCACAGTAGTCATCCATCCATCCATCCTAACCCTCCCTCACAGTAGTCATCCATCCTGACCCTCCCTCACAGTAGTCATCCATCCTGACCCTGCCTCACTGTTGTCATCCATCCATCCTGACCCTGCCTCACTGTTGTCATCCAGCCATCCTGACCCTCCCTCACTGTAGTCATCCAGCCATCCTGACCCTCCCTCACTGTAGTCATCCAGCCATCCTGACCCTGCCTCACTGTAGTCATCCATCCTGACCCTGCCTCACTGTAGTCATCCATCCTGACCCTGCCTCACTGTAGTCATCCAGCCATCCTGACCCTCCCTCACTGTAGTCATCCAGCCATCCTGAACCTCCCTCACTGTAGCCATCCATCCATCCTGACCCTCCCTCGCTGTAGTCATCCATCCATCCTGACCCTCCCTGACTGTAGTCATCCAGCCATCCTGACCCTCCCTCACTGTAGTCATCCATCCATCCTGACCCTGCCTCACTGTTGTCATCCAGCCATCCTGACCCTCCATCACTGTAGTCATCCTGACCCTCCCTCACTGTAGTCATCCAGCCATCCTGACCCTCCCTCACTGTAGTCATCCATCCATCCTGACCCTCCCTCACTGTAGTCATCCAGCCATCCTGACCCTCCCTCACTGTAGTCATCCAGCCATCCTGACCCTCCCTCACTGTAGTCATCCAGCCATCCTGACCCTCCCTCACTGTAGTCATCTCAGCACCATGTCAACTCCCCATCATCCCAAAATATATCTCTGCGTGACCATCATGCAAGCAGAGTAAACTGGAGAGGGAATGAATTGTAGTAGATCAATGTAAGACATTCAGCCACCGGGGCCCACTGTCTAGCTAAAGACACTGGACTGACGAGAGACTGCAACATGGAGATGACCCAGAAAAGATCATTCAAATCTGACGATCGTTGAAACAGAAGATGCATACAACAATATCTTGATTTAAACAAGTGAAAAATCTATGAAAGCCTTGTTGGCCTCAATGGCCTTTGTAAGACAGTTTGGATGAGTCAACCTACACCTGTGTACTTCAAAGCCACCTGAGTGTCAGACACCGCGTTCATCTGGACGACGTTGCTGACTGCTACTGCTTCTTCTCCTCAGAGCCTGGTCAGACTCCTCACATCACTCTGAGCAGGGCCAAGTGGCTCAGCACCTCTAGTCTCTTACAGGCCAAAAGGAGAGGTAGTGTGACAACATGCCTGGGAGGAACACGCTGCTGCACTGTATGGTTGGCCTGGACCCTGCTCTGCTTCTTCCACATACAGAATACCCCCTCCAACACATAGTCACAAATCACTGGCTTGTTCCACAATCACAGACAAATCTTCTCTCTGAGATTTGCTGTTGAATATCTGTGTGATATTCACAGCCGGGAAATACTGATTTGGGTTGTTTGTTTACTGAAAGGCAAACTGTGTGTCTCTCTCTGTAGCATGTGTTGTCGTGTTGGTTGCTGTGTGTCTCTCTCTGTAGCATGTGTTGTCGTGTTGGTTGCTGTGTGTCTCTCTCTGTAGCATGTGTTGTCGTGTTGGTTGCTGTGTGTCTCTCTCTGTAGCATGTGTTGTCGTGTTGGTTGCTGTGTGTCTCTCTCTGTAGCATGTGTTGTCGTGTTGGTTGCTGTGTGTCTCTCTCTGTAGCATGTGTTGTCGTGTTGGTTGCTGTGTGTCTCTCTCTGTAGCATGTGTTGTCGTTGGTTGCTGTGTGTCTCTCTCTGTAGCATGTGTTGTCGTGTTGGTTGCTGTGTGTCTCTCTCTGTAGCATGTGTTGTCGTGTTGGTTGCTGTGTGTCTCTCTGTAGCATGTGTTGTCGTGTTGGTTGCTGTGTGTCTCTCTCTGTAGCATGTGTTGTCGTGTTGGTTGCTGTGTGTCTCTCTCTGTAGCATGTGTTGTCGTGTTGGTTGCTGTGTGTCTCTCTCTGTAGCATGTGTTGTCGTGTTGGTTGCTGTGTGTCTCTCTCTGTAGCATGTGTTGTCGTGTTGGTTGCTGTGTGTCTCTCTCTGTAGCATGTGTTGTCGTGTTGGTTGCTGTGTGTCTCTCTCTGTAGCATGTGTTGTCGTGTTGGTTGCTGTGTGTCTCTCTCTGTAGCATGTGTTGTCGTGTTGGTTGCTGTGTGTCTCTCTCTGTAGCATGTGTTGTCGTGTTGGTTGCTGTGTGTCTCTCTCTGTAGCATGTGTTGTCGTGTTGGTTGCTGTGTGTCTCTCTCTGTAGCATGTGTTGTCGTGTTGGTTGCTGTGTGTCTGCGTTTCTGACGGATCACAATGCATTGATCTAGGTCTCACTGGATGCTAGGACTCCACGTCTGTTCTTCTTGGTTATTCAATCATGTTCTTTGGGTTCTAATCTGGTTCTTGTGGTTCTGTTTGAGGATTTACAGTGTACTCTGTCAATGGATGTGTTTGCATCCAGTTCTCACCAGCTATCACTGTACATATCACCTTGTCTTGTGTATGATTGTGTTAGTGTCCACTCTTCCTTTCCTCTTGAGTTTCACTCCCTTTCTCTAGTTTGACAAACTATCCTTCATGTTGGGATCAAACATTCCATGACGATAACGTTCTCTAAATTGCAATCTATCTTGGAATGTCTTGGAATTTCTGGTGCCACTGCTAAATCTTAATCTACATATCAAATCGAGTTTGCTGAATTCTATTACTCTCCTTCTCTCTTTCCTACTATCCTTCTCTCTTTACCTCCTCCCCCTAGGTTGGAACAAGGCCTCTTTCTCAATGGACGTGCCAGAAGTGCATGATGGGTACTCCAGCGCCGAGGACCCCATGAACTCTGACCCTGAGGATGAGGGAGGCAGGAAGCTGGTGAGTCATGGTCGCCAACATGTATACAACATGTTATGAAAGTTACTTGTTATTCCCTAGCAACACACATGGTAACATGACACACTGGACGCAAACATATGAACTTTGCCCTTTACCCTGTGACCCAAGGCTGTCGGCGACAGGTTCACAGTGGTGGCGGACTATGAGAAGGAGAAAGGAGGGCCTCAGGACCTGTCAGTGAAGAGTGGAGACATGGTGCAGCTCATTAAAGAGGGAGGTGACGGACAGTGGTTTGTTAGAAACTTGGGGAGCAACAAAGATGGCTGGATAGCAGCAGCCAACCTTCTCACCCTCATCACAGAGTCCAAGTCCTCGCAGTCCCTCTGCAGCTCAGGTACACTGGCTCCATTTGTTTGTCTGTCTGCCTCTTTCTCTTCAGTCTCTCTCTCTCGGTTTGTGCAAGAGGGAACTGTATCTTGCTACCCAAATAGCTATTTTGAAAAGTAACAGGAGTGTGTCTGTATTTTAGTTTGTTTTAGAGGTATCTGTGGACTCTTAATGGAAACTAACTTGTGTGTGTTTTGTTGTGTTACAGAGGGCAGTGTAACTGGCAACCTCAACACCTCCTCCAGCTGCAGTGAAACCTACACAAGTTTCTCTGACATCAAGCCCTAAAGTCCCGCCTCCTCTAAGCCCTGAGACACAGCTACAGCGCCACCCAGTGGTTGGCTGTTCAAATGACACGTGCACTTTTCCCCTCTACTACTGTTCAAATCAAATCAAATTGTATTTATCACATGTGCCGAATACAACTGGTGTAGCCTTTACAGTGAAATGCTTGCACACGTTAGTTTACATTACAGTCCATAGATACTTCACTCTCATACTGAAGTGGAGGCTGCCTGGAATGTAGCCGAAAGCAGTCTAATAGCTGCTTATCTGTCAATGTGAAGGGAAGGTAATGAAGGACTGCTTTCCTCTGGACATACTCTACTCTCAGGGATAAGAGGTAGTGTCCTAGTCTTTTACTGTGATTGAGGGCTAGCACACATTGAGAACAGGAAGTTCAGGCCTTTCCCCTACCTGTTTGACAGAGATGAACAAGGAAGGACACACCCGCTCCATTCACACACACAGGCAGGCTTTGTTAGACTAGCGCGGTCCCGCTCCTCCCACTCCAACAAGGTGACAGTGATATGGAGCCAGGAGCTCCTCTACTGAACTCAACACTTCAACAGACAAACAAACAGACGCCTCAGTCTCTCTCCTGTGGACTCTGGTAACCAGTTGTGTCATAATGTTTCTCTGTGTCAGGCAGTCAACCTCCTCAGTATGTACTCAGTCCTCTCCTGAGTGACATTAAAAATACATTATGGATTTATATTTCATATGTTTCTGCTGGATCCCTCAAGACAACTAAACTGTAAAAGTGTCGAGACAATCACATTCTAGCAAGAATGCAAATTAGAATGGAATTGTCATTAAATACTTTTTGAGTTTGGTCAACTGTGTATATCTATGGCTTTGTCCAGAGGCCCTCCAGTACATTTCCAGTCCCTGTTTCTCCTTCCTCCACCTGTGCTGTCTGGGCTATTAGTGAACTCTTGGCTTTGTTCCCAGTGATCTGAGAGAGCTGGGCTTTAAACTACCAGGTGTTCCTTTAGGCAGGGGTGATATTACAGGACGGTCAGATATCATAGATACTTCAACAATAACAGTGCTCAGGATGTTCTTCTGAATAATTTTCTCTTGGCTCAAAGTCCAATCCTATACACTACACAGAAATCCCCTGAAGATTGAGATTCCCGTAAAAGAGATTCATGTCAGGTCGATTGGTGTTGAAATAACTGTGTACTGTACCAGAGACTATAAACTTAAAAGGAATGATTTGTATGCGTTAATCAATGTGTATAAGTTCATTTATTTGAGAAAGATGTGTACAGATATAATTATCCTATACCTTGTATTTTTCATTGAATATGTGTATGTTGTGTATGAAGACCATGGATATGTTTTCGTTTGGCCTAAGTATATCAAAGATATTTTATTAATTGGTTGGCAGGGCATGTTTCCATGGTAATTTCTTAAAACTCCTGAGATGACATATATTAATAGAAATATAATTTTCCTCATTTGAGAATGCAGTCTGTACACTGAAAACCGAAGATGACCTATACCGTCCTGTGCTGAAAGTTCAACTCGGAATGATGGTTGTCTCAAATTTCAACACGCACAATAAAAGGTTTTAAGGTTTTAAACTGTTCTGGTTATAACCGTTTTAGTTATAACTGTTTTTATAACTTATTGTTCTACTGTATATCTTTTTCGATTTGCACCCAGTGAGATTACAATGTTGTTCCTGTGTGTCACATTGTTATGCAGCACATTGCCGCATTATTTTGTTCTTTATTTTCCTACGGTAACAATTATTGATACAGATGTTATATAATTAATGATATGCATTCATATCTGTGTATATGTGTAAATATGTATCTCTGATGTGTATTATTAAAGCCGCTGAATAAAGACAAACATTCTTTGCTTTAATCCAATGACTTTGTTTTTCTCGTTATAAAACCATCAGGTATCATTAAATGATGTGGCCAATCATTGCTCACTGTGTGGTCGTTAGTTTGTTTTAAATAATTTAACGTTGCAACTAGTCTTATTTTAATGTAGATTTTCACACTCACAGCCTAGACATGTTTGAAAATCTATACATTTGAAATGGTTTATTTTCAATATTTTTGTGATTTTGACATAACACAACATAAAAGCACTACAGTATTTGAATGGAAAACACCACGCATAACTCAAGTTAGGCTTCTACCAAAAATATTTTAGGAAATATTTTATTAAGTGTATATTACTAGAAAATATTATTATTGACCTCTATTTGCTAAGCGTGATTTCCAGCGTTCACGGAGGTTTGGTGAATACTGTTTTGTGAGCTGTAACTGATTGCAATAGGGCCATCTTGTTTCACCGGTTTAAGGGTCAAATTGACTTTTCCCATTTATAAATCATTTGTACACAAAAAACACAGCCATAATCAAAAAAAATGTTCGAGCATGTTTTTCTAGAGCATAGCTGCTATCCATGAAATCTAAAAATAAATACAAATTGTGATCCGGATATGAAAATCCCTCAACGTCACAGGGGAAAGGACCAATGGGCTGGTAGATAAATATTCAGTGTGCGCCGCCTATCCCGGGACTGTGGCTCATATCGAATCAGACCAAATGGAATTCTGCACTGCCTTCTTAAAAGATTCCGTACATTTTAATTCGCACATACACATATTCCTCTGACGTTTTGCCCAGCATACAACACACCGCTGGCGTGACCAGAAAAAGCTGCTCGGTTACATTGAGAATCGAGACAGCAGCAAAGACATCCGAGAGAAAAAATACAAAATAGACTCTTGCACCGTAAGTATCCGTAATTTATTAGATCCTTACGAGATTGTTCAAATGTTTCAAAGTGATGCTGCCCTTAACATTGTATTCAAACGATTCAAGTTTGAAACAATCTTGTTATTTTAATTAAATGCAGCCATTGCCAATCTGTTTAGCTGCTTTCCTGTAAAACCATTAGCTAAACGGTCCGAGTTATGCATGTGACATCCATTCTATTAAAGGGAGTTTAAAAGCCCAAACGGGTGTATCCCATAGTTGACATATTCGCACATGTCTTATTTGTTTTATTTCTGCGTGTCTACATTAATCTACATGTCATGTGACGCCTTCATCCGGGAACGCTCTTCCCTAAACATGTTCGGTGGTCCTTTAACACACAGGACAAGTAGAGTGCGTAAGCGTAATGTCACGCATCGAATGTGTCAAGTCTGGCTTTGTTTGTACAGGGTTTGTTTTGCTTTAGCGCTAGCAGAGCTTTGCTTTCCGTGCAGTAGGATAGGAACACCAATGGACGAAGTGGCCGTCGCATAGGCTGCTATTCTGTCTCGCCAGCTGTCATTCTCTATTAGGCCTACAGTAACAACTTCATCGAAATGTTCGTCTTGTATATAATTACTTAATTTAAAGACATTGGACCTTGACCTAACATGTTACATTTTTAGTTTGGCTCCGTGTTTTGTTGTTATTCATTAATTTCTGTATTTATCCAGCCAGACTAGTTTGGTGTTCTCCAGCTTTAATGCATAATTATTTGTGCCTCCATATTTTTAAATCAGACAGTCCGTGTCATTAGACAGGATGTGTGATGTAAATGTATGTTATGAAAGTGTCAGATTGGCTACCAACATTCACAATCTTAGACCAGGCATAAACAACTGTCACCCAGACTGCACTTCACATAGGATAGATTGTGTCTCACCATTTTTTTAAAGAGTACCCTATAACATCTCTGACAAGCTGCATAGGCCTATGTCATCCGTGATGTAGTCAGTGCAGGGACTGTCATGATGCTCAGTGCCCCTTTAGGTAACTCTAGGCCTTATGGGAGTTTTATTTCAGCGGCAGCGCCATGTACTGTGTGTTGGCTCTAACCACAGATCTAGGACCAGATTACCCTACCCCCAATCATAGCCTTCACCATTAGGGGTTGGAAAATATCTGACCCTCTATCTGTGGTTAGGGGTGATTAGAGGCCAGAATGATGATGATGGTGGGGTGGGTTGATGATAAAGATAACAGGCAAAATGGATGCAGAACATCTCCTGAAATAGAACAACCCATTGGAGTGTTCTATCCGTCTTTGTTTTGTCTGGGTTCTGTTTGCATTCAGTCTGTGAGTTCTGAGTTGTTCCGTCTGTATTCTTTCTGCCTTGCGTCTGTGATGAGGTTGTGTGTGTTTGTTCGTGGAGCTCTGGGACTGGACTCCATCTTGACTGATGGAGATGGAATCATGTCAGGCCCTGTGAATGGCAGTACCTCTCCCCTCTCCTACTTCAGTCTCTCGCTCCTACTACCGTAACCATTCTCATGATTTAAAAATGACTCCCTATAGCTTGTTTAGCAAAAAAAATCGATGCATTCGCAACCATGGCGCAAAACAAGCGGGGTTGGCTTAGAATCAATGGATCGATGACATGTAAACTTATTTTTCTTGTCACATGCTTAGTAAACAACAGGTGTAGACTAACAGTGAAATGCTTATGGGACCTTCCCAACAATGCAGAATACAATAAAGTAGAACAAATTGTGACACAAGGAATAAATCCACAATGAGCCATGATGGCTTGGCTATATACATGGGGTACCAGTACCGAGCCGATGTGCAGGGGTACGAGGTAATCGAGGTAGATATATACTTATAGTTAGGGGTAAAGTGACTTGTTAACAGGATAGATGATATGTGATGAGTGTGTGTGTGTGATGACAGTGTGCCTGTGAGTGTGTGTATGTGTTGGAGTGTCTGTGTGGGTAGTGTGTATGCATAGAGTCAAAAAGAGTTAGGTTAGCTGACAATGACACGAAAACAATGCACTATCTGGCTGTATATCAACTATTTTCCAGTTTCACATCTAATCAACCAATGCTAGATATTTGGTGAGATGAGGTTAATGTAATATGCTATGTGATACCAGGGTGTCAGTTAGATGAGGTTAATGTAATATGCTATGTAATACCAGGGTGTCAGTTAGATGAGGTTAATGTAATATGCTATGTAATACCAGGGTGTCAGTTAGATGAGGTTAATGTAATATGCTATGTGATACCAGGGTGTCGGTTAGATGAGGTTAATGTAATATGCTATGTGATACCAGGGTGTCGGTTAGATGAAGTTAATGTAATATGCTATGTGATACCAGGGTGTCGGTTAGATGAGGTTAATGTAATATGCTATGTGATACCAGGGTGTCGGTGAGATTAGGTTAATGTAATATGCTATGTGATACCAGGGTGTCGGTGAGATTAGGTTAATGTAATATGCTATGTGATTACCAGGGTATCGGTTAGCGCTGGGCGATATGGCTAAAAGTCCATATCAAGCTAAATTCATTGAATTATCACGATAACAATGCATTTAACTATACGTTTATAGCATTTAATGTGTACCACAGTTATTATTTTTTATTACCCATAACTACTACAACTACTTTGAATGTTATAGCTATTACTTGTTCCATAAACAATATCCCATATTAGCAAATTTATTTAATCTCATAATTCCCATTTCTCTAGTAGGACCCTATAGGTTATTTATGTAATGACCGATATCAGCAAAATGTTCACGATAAGTGGTCAGTGTCGATAATTTTCAGTTTATCGTCCCAGCTCTAGTGTCAGTACAGGACAACAACCTTGCTGTTTTAGGCCCATGACAAGATATAAAACCACTCCCTTTAGGAAAGGCTAAAAGCATTCCTCCTTATTTTTTTCAAATGTATTTATTTAACTAGACAAGTCAGTTAAGAACAAATTCTTATTTACAATGACGGCCTACCAAAAGGCAAAAGGCCTCCTGTGGGGACAGGGGCTGGAATTAAAAATAAATAAAATCTAAATATAGGACAAATCACACTACATAAAGAGAGACCTAAGACAACAACATATCAAGGCAGCAACACATGACAACACAGTAGCAACACAAAACATGGTACAAACATTATTGGGCACAGACAACGGCACAAAGAAGGTAGAGCCAACAATACATCACTCAAAACAGCCACAATTGTCAGTAAGAGTGTCCATGATTGAGTCTTTGAATGAAGAGATTGAGATAAAACTGTCCAGTATGAGTGTTTGTTGCAGCTCGTTCCAGTCGCTAGCTGCAGCGAACTGAAAAGCGGAGCGACCCAGGGATGTGTGGGGACCTTTAACAGAATGTGACTGGCAGAACGGGTGTTGTATGTGGAGGATGAGGGCTGCAGTAGATATCTCAGATAGGGGGGAGTGAGGCTTAAGAGGGTTTTATAAATAAGCATCAACCAGTGTTGTGTGTCTTGCGACGGGTATACAGAGATGACCAGTTTACAGAGTGCAGTGATGTGCCCTATAAGGAGCGTTGGTGGCAAATCTGATGGCCGAATGGTAAAGAACATCTATCCGCTCGAGAGCACCCTTACCTGCCGATCTATAAATTACATCTCCGTAATCTATCATGAGGGAAATCAATATTAATATATGCCATTTTAACAGATTATTTTATCCAAAGCAATTTAGTCATGTGTGCATATATTTTACGTATGGGTGGTCCCGGGAATCGAACCCACTACCCTGGCGTCACAAGCACCATGCTCTAAAAAGGATCACATATACTGTAGATTGTATACATAGGATATTTCTGTTACCCAACTTTGTCCTTCTAGGGTACATTAGACCAGGTTAAGGTTACGGATAATCCAGGGAAAATCAGTTTATTTGTAAAATATTACATACTGTAAGCCCCTAGTCTGTTACTAGATGTCCGATAATGAACCCAAGTCTGTGAATTGTGTCCAACTGGGCCGAGGCTACATCCAGGATCCTTGGTTTCATCCAATCGCTCCTCATATCCGTAGGCTTCGTGGTATGTTTATAAAGTAGGCTAGCAGCCTTTTATTTCCTGGTTGAGCATGTTGTGGCGTGTCTGAATCAGGATTATCCCTTCCATTATGGACTCATGCAGTTGCCTGTCCAGAGACATTTAGCCTCATTCTTGTTTAATTCTGATTGATGGGTTGTTATTAAAGTTGCATAAATCAAATGTTATTTATCACATGCTTCGTAAACAACCGGTGTGGGACTAACAGTGAAATGCTTACTTACGGGTCATTTTCCAACATTGCAGAGCCAAAGATACTACTTATACTGTGTTTACCTCAGAGCTTCATGGGAAATGCAGTTTTTTGAACAGGTCTTGGTGGGGAGAGCGGGGTCGGGTAGAGAGGGGGCTCCTTTCTTGCTTGTAGTCAGTGAGTGGGATAGGAATAGGATTTTCTTGGGTTCACTGTCCTGCGTTTTGTGCTGGGGCTTTTTCAGGGGTGACTGCAAGCATACCAAACATCCAGATAGAAATGGATAGTGTAGAACAGACATTATCTTGCATGAAGAAAAAAGGAATAGGGAATCCCATCTGCTCTACATGATGTGCAAGGCTGTGAGCGATGCAGTCCACTGACTGGTCTCCTGCTGTGGACTGTGATCAAAGTGACAAGCTCCTGGCATCAGTCTGTCTGTTCTGGGAGGAATGGAGGTAATACCGTCACGCTCAGCACTAAGGATTAACAGTCACAAGTTATTTTCTCGCTCTCTCTCGCTCTCTCTCTCCAGCAGCTAGGTTATCCTTCATGTTGGTTTCAAACACTCCATGACAATAATGTTGTAAGATTCTTACTTGAATGTAAACTGTGTTAGAACGCTAGGTGCCAACATGGCAAACCATTGGAGTCCTAAATCTCAAACGGAGTTGTCCTAACTTTACACTGGCCATGAGTAGGCTATTTCAGTATCTCGGACGCACATTGTTGAGACATCCTCTTGAGTGATGAAACGCACACACCTATTATCTGTCCTCTGGCTGCCTTTTGTTTTGTTGTCATGACAACCATGAATGCAGTGAGGTGTGCAGAGTGTAGTCTGACTCAGCGTAAGCGGGTATTGCTTATGCCCTTTTATAAATCACTGCGAGATCCCAGGGGGAAGACTGCGCTCTCCTTTCTGTGGGTGTATCTCAATACAATTGCCTTCCTCTCCTTGTCTCATCTCCTCCATCACTAATGTTCTTCAGTCCTGGTCTGGGACACCCTCAGGGGATACAGGCTTTTGTTCATTTCACATCAATGTAGATGAACTGGAGGAGATTAGAAGAAGATACTTCAGATGCACCCCATGTCAAGTAAGGGGAGAAATGCCTGTGGTACACTGATATATGGTATAATTAAGCAATAAGGCTTGGGGGGGGGGATGCCAATATACCACGGCTAAAAGCTGTTCTTATGCAAAAACGCAATGTGGAGTGCCTGGATACAACCCTTAGCCGTGGTTTATTGATCATATACCACAAACCCCCGAGGTGCCTTATTGCTATTATAAACTGGTTACCAACCTAATTAGAACAGTAAAAATATGGTTTGTCATACCTGTGATATACCAGTTTTCAGCATTCAGGGCTCGAACCACCCGGTTTATAACGTGTGATATACACTGAGTGCACAAAACATTAAGAACACCTCCCTAATATTGGCTTGTACCTCAATTCTTCGGGGCATGGACTCTACAAGGTGTTGAAAGCGTTCCACAGGGATGCTGGACCATGTTGACTCCAATGCTTCCCACAGTTGTGTCAAGTTGGCTGGATGTCCTTTGTGTGGTGGAATATTCTTGAAACACACAGAAAACTGTTGTGAAAAACCCAGCAGCGTTGCAGTTCTTGACACAAACCACTGTGCCTGGCACCTACTACCATACCCCGTTCAAAGGCACTTCAATCTTTTGTCTTGTCCATTCAACCTCTGAATAGCAAACATAGACAATCCATCTCAATTGTCCGAAGGCTTAAAATTCCTTCTTTAACCTGTCTCCTCCCCATCTATATTGATTGAAGTGGATTTAACAAGTGACATCAATAAGGGATCATAGCTTACACACTGTTGACATTCTCTCAACCAGCTTCATGAGGTAGTCACCTGGAATGCACTTGTTAAAAGCTCATTTGTGGAATTTCTTTCATTGATAAATGCGTTTGAGCCAATCCATTGTGTTGTGACAAGGTAGGGGTGATGTACAAAAGAGAGCCCTATTTGGTAAAAGACCAAGTCCATATTATGGCAAGAACAGCTCAAATAAACAAAGAGAGACGACAGTCCATCATTACTTTAAGATGTGATGGTCAGTCAATTCAGAACATTTCAAGAACTTTGAAAGTTTCTTCAAGTGCAGTTGCAAAAACCATCAAGCTCTATGATGAAACTGGCTTTCATGAGGACCACCACAAAGGAAGAGAAGACCCATAGTAAATCTGACCAGTGGAAATCTGTCCTTTGGTTGGAGTCCAAATTTGAGATTTTTGGTTCCAACCGCTCTGTTTTTGTGAGATGCGGAGTAGGTGAACGGATGATCTCCGCAGGAGGTGTGACGTTGTGGGGGTGCTTTTCTGGTGACGCTGAACCAGCATGGCTACCACAGCATTCTGCAGCAATATGCCATCCCATCTGGTTTGCACTTAGTCCCACTATCATTTATTCTTCAACAGGACAATGACCCAACACACCTCCAGACTGTGAAAGGGATATTTGACCAAGAAGGAGAGTGATGGAGTGCTACATTAGAGGACCTGGCCTCCATAATCACCTGACCTCAACCCAATTGAGATGGTTTGGGATGAGTTGGACCACAGTGGTATTTTGTGATTTTATTAGTATCCCCATTAGCTGTTGCAAAAGCAGCAGCTACTCTTCCTGGGGGGGCACATAACTTGAAACACGACATAATACAGAACATTAATAGACAAGAACAGAACTACATACATTTTCTTTTAAAGGCACAAGTAGCCTACATTTCAACGCATACACCACCGACTATCTAGGTCAAATGGGGGAGAGGCGTTGTGCTGTGAGGTGTTTCTTTGTCTATTTTTTAAAAGGGGTTTGCTGTTTATTTGAGCAATATGAGATGGAATGGAGTTCCATGCAATAATGGCTCTATATAATACAGTACGTTTTCTTGAATTTGTTCTGGATTTGGGGACAGTGAAAAGACCCGTGGTGGCATGTCTGGTGGAGTAAGTGTGTGCCAGAGCTTGTGTAAATTGACTATGCAAACCATTTAGGATTTTCAAAAAAAGAGTAGAGGGCCTCGAGAGCTGCCCTGCGGTACACCACACTTTACATGTTTGACATTAGAGAAGCTTCCATTAAAGAATGCCATATTGTGGATTTAGAGCAGAGATTGAAAACTGAGCTTCAACAACAGTTCATGGTCAATAATATCAAAGGCAGCACTGAAATCTAACAGTACAGCTCCCACAATCTTCATATTATCATTTGTCAGTGCAGTACATGTTGAGTTTCCTTCTCTATAAGCATGCTGAAAGTCTGTTGTTAGTTTGTTCACAGAGAAATAGCAATGTATTTGGTCAAACACATTTTTTTTCCCAACAGTTTGCTAAGAGCTGGCAGCAAGCTTATAGGTCTGCTGTTTGAACAAGTAAAGACCACTTTACTATTCTTGGGTAGCGGAATTAAAGATATGACAGATATGAGTGGCTACAGAGTCCGCTACCATCCTCAGTAGCTTTCCATCTAAAGGTGTTAATGCCACAAGGTTTGTCATTATTGATCGATAATGTTCATGTTTTTTTTCCAGCTCTCCCACACTAACTTTACAAAATTCAAACTTGCAATGCTTTTCTTTCATTACTTGTTTTTTTTATGCATGAATATGATGGCTCACTCTTCATTGTTGTCATTTCCTGCCTAAGTTTGCCCTCTTTGCCAATGAAGTAATGATTCAAAATAATTGGCTAAATTAAATGGTTTTGTGATGAATAAGCCATTTTATTCGAAAGAAAGATGGAGTAGAATTTGTCTTTCTGCCCTTAAATTCATTTAAAAGTTTTTTTTCCATCATTCTTTTAAAAAAAATCCTTGACTTCATAATACAGTTTCTTCTTCTTTTTGAGTTTTGACACATTTCTCAATTTGCAGTAAGTCAACCAGTCAGATGTGCAGCCAGACTTATTAGCCACTCCTTTTGGCCCATCTCGTTCAACCATAGGGTTTTTCAATTCCTCATCAATCCATGGAGCCTTAACAGTCAGTTTCTTAACAGGTGTGTGTTTATCAATAATTGGAAGAAGCAATTTCATAAACCCATCAAGTGCAGCGTCTGGATGCTACTCATGAATCACATCAGACCAAAACCTATTTTGTAACATCATCCACATAAGTCACAGCTACATCTCTTATACACTATTTTAGGCCCAGCTGTTGGAACTTTGGCTTTCCTGGATATAGCCACTATATTGTGATCACTGCATTCAATGGGTACGGATACTTGTTCCTGTAATGTTTGTAAACATGGAATAGCCTTCCTTTCTCAGAACAATAATAGACTGAGCTTCAGAAGAAAGTTATTTGATTCTAGCCATTTTGATCCTGTAATCAAACCCACAAATGCTGATGCTCTAGATAACTCAACTCGTCTAAAGAAGGCCAGTTTTTTTTTATTGCTTCTTTTAAAATCCGCTCAACAGTTTTTGGCTGTGCTAACAATTTCAAAATGGTTTTCTAATGGTCAATTAGCCTATTAAAATTCTAAACTTGGATTAGCAAACACAAGGTGCCATAGAAACACAGGAGTGATGGTTGCTGATAATGGGTCTCTGTACGCCTATGTAGATATTCCATTAAATATCAGCCGTTTCCAGCTACAATAGTCATTTACAACATTAACAATGTCTACACTGTATTTCTGATCATTTGTTATTTT
The DNA here is from genome assembly GCF_021184085.1 of Oncorhynchus gorbuscha. Taxonomy (NCBI): domain Eukaryota; kingdom Metazoa; phylum Chordata; class Actinopteri; order Salmoniformes; family Salmonidae; genus Oncorhynchus; species Oncorhynchus gorbuscha. The sequence goes on from NC_060195.1 coordinate 64,628,385, forward strand.
AATGGACAAAAAATGTGATTTTCTTTCAAAAACAAGACATAAGTGACCTCAAACTTTTGAATGGTAGTGTGTGTATGTATTTTCCCAAAGGATACGGCTTTGATCTGAGAATCCTATCTGGGGAAATGAGAAGCATCACATCTTCCAATTCATTTTTTCTGAATTGGGACTTTTAAATGATCTGCCACTGATAGTTTTTTTAGCATGAAAAAACTGAGTTTCAATCAGACGGACGGTATAAATAAGTAATGTGGCCTGGGGGGTTGTTGGCACCTCAGGGGTTTGTGATAAATGGCCAATATACCACAGCTAAGGGCTGTTCCTATGCATGACGCAACATGGATACAGCCCTTAGCTGTGGTATATTGGCCATTTATCACAAACCCCTGAGGTGCCAACACCCCCTCCCCCCAGGCCACATTACTTATTTATACCGTCCGTCTGATTGAAACTCAGTTTTTTCATGCTAAAAAAACTCAGTGGCAGATAATTTAAAAGTCAAAATTCAGAAAGAATGAGCCCTGGTATATTGGCCATATATCAAAAACCCCTGAGGTGCCTTATTGCTATTAGAAACGGGTTGCCAATGTAATTAGAGCAGTAAAAAAACATGTTTTGTCGTACCCGTGGTATACGGTCTGATATACCGCGGCTGTCAGCCAATCAGCATTCAGGGCTCGAACCACCCAGTTGTGTCATTTACATGTTATCGATAGATGGGGTATAATGTGTGTGTTATGTGGAATGTGTGTCCTGTGTGTGTTTTTTTTAAGGCTGTCAGAAGAGACCCGAGGAGAGGCCCAGCCACCATGCCGCTGTTCGGTAAATCCCACAAGAATCCCGCCGACATCGTCCGGACTCTGAAGGAGAACATGGCCATCCTGGTCAAACAAGACAAGAAAACAGATAAGGTGTGATGCATCTTCATAACGAGTCCTTACACCACGAATCCTCACTAAACAAATCCTTACAACACAAGTCCTTATAATAGTCCTCACCACACAAACCAGTACTTCCATTAGAAAAGGCCCACAAGCAGGTGTTGTGTAACATTGCTGTTGGGGCCTCGGTGTACCTCTTCTATTTGATCCGATCAGTCAGTTGGTGTGGTTATTATTACGGTGCGCCTCTAGCTGACACTGGGCTGTGAAAGTAGCATCGCTGCCTGGCCGTTCCTTCACTGACACCCAGCTGTAAAGGCCCTCTCCACCATGGGACTGTTAGAGAGGGGCTGTCCAGGCAGAACTCCCAGTAACCTGGCTCTGGGCTAGAACTGCTTCTGCTCTAACCAGGCTTGCTTCCACACACAGCCAGGCTATAGTGATCTCAATACAGTCCACTCCTGTCATATGCAATGCTGATATCCAGAGAAAGTCAATAGTTATGATTGGGCCTGAGGCTGAGAAATAAGTGTCTACAGAGCTGTACCTCCATAAGTAGTCAAATGTCTCCCTCTTGTGGTCAACTCAAGTATAATACCATGGGAGTTTTTTTGTAAACCGCATAACATTATTAGCAGCAATATTGTTAAAGTACATGTTGTGCCTGTGTGTCTAACTGGTGTCCCTGTCCCAGGCATCAGAGGAGGTGTCTAAGTGTCTTGTGGCCATGAAGGAGATACTATATGGGACCGGTGACAAGGAGCCTCACACAGAGACAGTGGCCCAGTTGGCCCAGGAGCTCTACAACAGCGGCCTGCTCATCTCCCTGGTGGAAAACCTGCAGGTCATCGACTTTGAGGTGAGACTAAGCCAAAGCCGGACCATCAGGGTCGTGTTCATTAGGCACCAAATGGAAGAAAAGTCTGAAACAAGGAGGCTTTCGTTTTTAAACGTTTTCCATTGCATGTCCCCAGGGGAAGAAGGACGTGTGTCAGATCTTCAACAACATCCTGCGGAGGCAGATCGGCACCCGCAGCCCCACCGTCGAGTACTTCTGCTCTCACCAAGAGGTGCTATTTGTGCTGCAAAAAGGGTGAGTTTCTCTCTCACACACACATACTCACACACTCTCTCCATGTACCACAGCTGACCACAGCCATTGGTATGATACTCAATGACGTCTGCGTGTGTCCCTCTTCCTGCAGGTATGAGACCCCTGGGTCTGCGCTGAACTGTGGCATCATGCTGAGGGAGTGTATCAGACATGAGCCACTGGCCAAGCTGGTTCTCCACTCAGAACACTTCCAGCACTTCTTCAATTACGTAGAGATGGAGACCTTCGACATCGCCTCAGACGCTTTCGCCACCTTCAAGGTCAGATTACACAAGATTTGAAAGCATCTTTGGGTCCTGGAAAAACCTTGTATTAAACCCATGCTAATAAGACTAGGATGGTCCGAGATGATATGCTGATCTTCACATGACTGTTGTATCTGTCCATGCCCATTTGTTTGAGAGTTGACAAAATGTATAGATCAGAAATTATTCGATGCAGCAGATGATATGCAATATACAATGTTTGTTTTTGTGTGAATTAAAGTGAGCACGTTTCCTCCCCCATTCACAGGACCTGCTCACAAGACACAAGGTCCTGGTAGCTGAATATCTAGAACAGAATTATGATGCCGTAAGTGACATGTTCAACATTCTGCTGCCCTGGGAACATAAAAAAAAAATGTAATTAATTGTGCATTTATTTTGAGCCACTTTTGACTGTTGAGATACAGCCACCCCTCAGCCTGTTCCTTTATATCTTTGCAGATCTTTGACCAGTATGAGAAGTTATTACACTCTGATAACTATGTGACAAAGAGACAGTCATTAAAGGTGTGTTATATTATTCACATTTTACATGGATTATTTATAGACAAACTTTGCATGCTATTATGGTGTTGATTATCTCGCTTCATAGTAAACATTTGCATACTCTGGTCTTTGTGTGTTTATGTAGTTGTTGGGAGAGCTTCTGTTGGACAGGCATAACTTCACAGTGATGACCCGGTACATCAGCAAGCCTGAGAACCTGAAGCTGATGATGAACCTACTGAGGGACAAGAGCCCTAACATACAATTTGAGGCCTTCCACGTCTTCAAGGTACGACACAAAAGCTGTTCCCTGAGCCGTTCATATACAAAGTCTGGCAAACTGGCATCCATGTTGGCCCCAAACATTCCATGGCGTTACCATTGGGTTCTTACTAGAATGTAATTGCCGATATCAATGTAATGTACAGAGCTGACAGGCTGACCCCTCCACCCAGGTGTTTGTGGCGAACCCCAACAAGACGCAGCCCATCATAGACATCCTGCTGAAGAACCAGCCCAAACTCATCGACTTCCTTAGCAACTTCCAGAAGGACCGCATGGACGACGAGCAATTCAACGACGAGAAGACCTACCTAATCAAACAGATCCGAGACCTAAAGAAACCCGCCTCTTAAAACCTTACCCCCATTCGTCCCCAAAACCCTTCCCCTTAGCTAGGACCTTTACCCTAACCTTTACTTTTTGTCGACAAAAAATACATTGACAATAATTATTCAATTTCTTAATGTTAAAGACATTCTTTTTCTTGGTTCCTTAAACTTTGCAGAGAATAGTTCTTAATCACAGATTTTCTTTCATTGTTTTTACTTTTAAATGAACCCTTTTCTTATTAGTGTGTAGTGTTCCAAAACGGGAAGGGGATTTCCTCTCTTGGAGGGAACCAATGCTTAGAGACCTTTAGGTGATTGGCTGAGGGAGCTGTGGAGACCACTGGTCATCACTTTAATTGCGCAAATATTTTTTTGAAAATGTTCTCTTTTCATTGCCACTTGCAGGCACGAGCCAGCTAGATAGTTCTGACTTCTTTCTAATACTCTCCTAATCTAACCACAGTACAACTGAAGTATCCAGAATCATAGGAATTGCTATTTCTCTATTAGAGGATCCAAATGGTATTCTCAAATGTTCCATAGAACTCCTCTTCAAACTCACATTCCCTGCTAGTCTTACTCCTGTGGTTGTACTTCCACTATTTACACTTAAGTTATGTTTCAACACTGTAGTAGGTCCTCTGACATGACAACTCTACATTTGATCTTACAAGGAACATATAAGATGTCTGGTGATCAGCGGGACCATTCTTCTACTGCTAACCTTCGTATAGAATATGACTTATCAATAGTTTTGATAATTGATTCTCCATGGATGGCTGGTAGCACTTTCTATATCATTCAACGCTAAAGGAGCGATTCCTTTTTGATTTAAGCTGATGAAGTAGAATCCTGTTGAACAGGAAACTATCTTGACGATTAAAAAAAAAGTTTGTCTTCTGTATAAAAGCTGGTTTTAACCCATAAGTAAGTGCCATTGCGGGTGACAGAAAAATCCAGATTTGTTTTTCTGTACGAAAGTGATTTCTTTGAACTTGTTCTTATTTAGATGGTGGAGGGGGATGGTTGGTGGAACACATTAACAGTAGGGGTACATACATAGGTGCCTTTTTGTTTTTCCTTTATTTTGTATTTTATATACTTTTTTTCTGGGCGGCGCTTAATTCTTATTTAGAAAAATATGGTCTGGTTGAATATATTAGTCGTGATTAAGCAATGAATCTTGAACTCACTATATTTGAGTTGTGCAGTTGAAAGGATATTGTACTTTAAGAGAACTTGTTGCAGTTCATTGATCACATCATAAAACTAGGAACCAGGAGGCCAAAACTCAGGACTGATTGTCCAGGAAAGTGAACATACCAGTAAACTGGATATGGTAGAAGCATCTTGCTTTTTTTACATGTAGCTTGTTTTGGGGGAAGTCTAAATTAAATAACCTCAGACAAATTGAGCCAATGCATATTTTAATTGTGGTGGTTGAGCTTAAATTACAATCACATCTAAATTAAAAATATGAACTAATATGGCTCTTCAATGTAATATTGAATAATAAATGTGATGAGCACCATGCCATGGGACAAGTGATTGTTCTTTAAATTGCCAAATACTTTTTAATTTAAAAAAAACATTTCTAGATTGGACTTACATTTACATTACATTTAAGTCATTTAGCAGACGCTCTTATCGAGAGCGACTTACAAATTTGACACACAAGGGATAGTGTCCTCAATGCCCTTGTCGTTTTGGTGAAACTGTCATTCCAGCCCTGTTCTATATCTGGTGCTAACATGCAATCTTGATCACATTTCTAGACCAGTGTAGACAATTAATTGTGAACAGATCTTCCTGACCACAGAGGTAGCCGGGGACAAATTGATTGGTTTGATGAAAGTTCCGTGGGCAGAGCTTAGTGACATGTCAGTGGGTGGAGTTTACAAGTAAAGACAAGTGTTTCAGGGAGGTGGACTGCTTGTGGGAGGGTGTTAAACAGGTTGCGTCCCAATGCGGCTTTTGTTTTCCAACCTACTTAAATGCTATCTGACATTCTAAAATGACAAAAGGAATGAACAGCTTTAAAATGTACTAAAACAATAATGGTGCCCTCCCTGCTGGTGCTGTGGGCTAGGACCAAAGTCACAGGTTCAAGTCTTGCCATGCCAATGACCTTTCTCAAAAGGTATATTTTGAACCCTAGTCCCTCCGTATTCAAATGAGATTCCCAATGTTAAGACATATTGATCCCTTGAATCAATGATTTTAGAAGGACTATTAATTGTTTGACAGTCCAGATCTGTTTACACTTGTAAAATAAAGATACAATTAGTCCTCGATGGCCTCTGGAGGTAGTCAGGAAGAATCACCATCAATAATTGTAATATTCTACACGGGTCTAGAAACGGTCACAATCAGAATATGGACACGATCAAGACACAGGACCCATGTTAACACCAGGTATAAACGGGGCTTCGAATGGCAAACTGATGTTGGATTAAAATTATAAACAAGAGACTTAAAAGATTCAGGCTGTATCAGTAGGAACTTACACCTGAGCCAAAACAGGTTGACTTAACATACTGTACTAAAGTAATATTGACCCTTTTCAACCATGGAATTATTATTTTTAAATGCCATTGATACTACTGTACCACAACACCAATAAAAAATGCATACATTGTTTTCCTGGTTTGTCATTTTATATAGATTTGTTGTTGTTGGATGCTTATTGTTATCAGTTAAAAGCAGTTTGGCAAAACAGGATGAAACAATTCAAGGATGTAGGAGCTAAACCATGTAACAAAAAACCAGACAAAGCACAGTTCTTGGAGTTAGTATCCTTTGAGGCAAAGTGCAATATAGTGGTGGTAGCCTGCACTTGCTGGAATGTGACTTGGATTCTTCAAGTCTGGAAGAACTATAGTAAACTTAAAGCTACAATCAACAATAGCCTTCATACAACTTTCATTGTAAAGTCTTCAGACAAACAATTAGGAAACACGCATTTACAGTTCACTTATACATAGAAGCTTTGCAATTTTAAAAAAAAATCTACCTAGTACCATTTCCTTTGAATATACAGTCAGTCCTTTAAAATCTACTTGAGTTTACTCCTTGAAACTGTCCATTACAGGGGAGTATAAAGAGGCCTTTGAATTTCCAACATTTTTAACCTGTTGAGTGTAGGGGGCAGTATTTTGATGTTTGGATGAAAACATACCCAAATGAAACTGCCTATTTCTCAGGCCCAGAATATGCATATAATTGTCAGATTAGGATAAACACTCAAGTTTCCAAAACTTTCTAAATATTGTCTGAGTATAACAGAACTGATATTGCAGGCGAAAACCTGAGTAAAATCCAACAAGGAAGTGCCGAAGACAAATCTCCCAGTTCCATTGCATGCCTTCCCTCCATTTTAAAGGGATATCAACCAGATTCCTTTCCCTATGGCTTCCATATGGTGTGAACAGTCTTTAGACATAGTTTCAGGCTTTTATTCTGAAAAAGTATCGAGAAGGATCACATCGCATCAGTGGATGGCTTGGAGCAGACTCTCTCTCCCCTATTGAAAAAGCTATGATCCGGTTGAAATATTGATTATTTATTGTAAAAACAAGGCTTGATTATAAAAACGTTTGACATGTTTCAACGTACTTTACAGATACTATTTGGAATTTTCGTCTGCCCCATCATGACCACTCGAGCCTGTGGATTTCTGAACATAACGTGCCAACCAAATTGAGGTATTTTGGATATAAAAATAATCTTTATGGAACAAAAGGAAAATTTATTGTGTAACTGGGAGTCTCGTGAGTGCAAATATCCGAAGATCAAAGGTAAGCAATACATTTTATTGCTTTTCTGACCAATCTACTTTGCTGCTAGCTGTTTAATGTTTTGTCTGCTGAGAGAGAGATGTGCTAACATAAATGCTTGGATAGCTTTTGCCGTAAAGCTTTTTGAAATCTGACATGCCAGGTGGATTAACAAGCTAAGCTGTGTTTTGCTATATTGCACTTGTGATTTAATGAAAATTTTATTTAGTAATTTAATTTGAATTTGGCGCTCTGCAATTGAGCGGATGTTGACGAAAATTATCCCGCTAACGGGATGGGTGCGCCAAGAAGTTAAAATGCATCCTTCCTTACTTGAATCACTGATCAATTTGCGATTGGATAAATTAAACGTTTCCAATGCCAACAAGAGCCTGGGGACTGTAGCCTGGTGAAACCAGACTGAAAGCTACAGGTACCGTTGTTCAACAAACAGGGGAAAGGTCTGGATTTGTTGCTAACCGTAACCTCTTATTGGATTGAAGGGCCTGTTCAGGCTGTCTCCCATGCTTCCCCTCACATCCATCTGTAATCATAACAAGACATGGTCAGAGGTGGGACACAAAGTCAAATCAGAGACTGTTGGAAGGGCTGATCCATCTGTATTGTGGTGATTAGGTGGCGGCATGCACATTACATTTGCACGAATAGCAATATAATTTCAACAAGAAAAAAAAAACATCCTCCCACTGTCAACTGCGTTTATTTTCAGCAAACTTAACATGTGTAAATATTTGTATGAACATAAGATTCAACAACGGACATAAATTGAACAAGTTCCACAGACATGTGACTAACAAATGGAATAATGTGTCCCTGTTAGTGTCTTAATGACCGTTCCACGGGTGCATGTTCATTAATTGAACAAGCATGGGAAACCGTCTTTAAACCCTTTACAATGAAGATCTGTGAAGTTATTTGGATTTTTAAGAATTATCTTTGAAAGACAGGGTCCTGAAAAAAGGGACTTTACTTTTTTTGCTGAATTTAGTAGAGAAGGAGAAGACATGACTCTCTACAAAGTGACAAATGTCATGCTAACTAAATGGTACAGATAAGGACAACTCACTGGCTAGATGAAGACCAGCATGTTCAGCGGCTCTCCTGGCTAGAGAGGACTTCTGCCACTGTGACGAAAACATGTAAACACTAAAAAAAATTGCATCTGTAGAAAGCACTATTATAAGTATACCTCAGTAGCCTAACGAGGAAAACACAAGGATAGGTAAAAGCTGAAAGGAAAACATCTATGAGGAATCCATCCAGTTTTTTCCCCTCATCAGTACAGATGAAGAAAATTGCAGGAATAGACTATGGAGATGCTACTACACCCATAGAAAAACTATTCAGTCAATCAATGTAGGTACTCACAATGAACTTCAGGACTCCTTGGAGGCTGGGGAATCTGAGGTAGGAGATGTATCCCTTGTCTTTGCCGCTGTCCAGGTCAGTGGTGTAGATCTGCTTGATCCCAGCTCCTCGGATCAGAGGGACACACTCATCACACGGACACTTAGTCACAAACAGCATGGTGTTCTCCTCCTCGCGGATCTCGTCACTCCTAGAAACGACAGTCAATCACATGTATTTACGTCATAAATCCTCATGCCCAGCTAATAATTCCTGCCCCCTGGTCCGACTTCTCGGACGTACCTCCTTGCTTCCTCTCCTTGCATCCTCTCCTCTCTGCCATCTCCGCTGACCTGTAAGGACTGGACAGGTCGAGAGCAAATATACCCATGTACACATTCCACTTTATTTCCTTCATGTACAGATGTAGAATCTTAATTTCTGCAATGCAAGAAATGTAAAATGTGTAAGTGTATTTAAGGTTTAAAAAGGCTTCTGAAGTTTGCCAATTCCATTTTAAAAAATGTCAATACCTTACGAAAAATGTATCAAAACTTACAAAAATGTCCATTAATTATAATCCACATTTCCTGTTGCTGCAATTAAGCTCCTACATCCGTACCCTGTTCTCTCATATCAGTGGAGATGAAGGGTGGATATAAGGAGAGGAAGTCACTTAGGAGTATTGAGATGGAGCCCATGTCTTCCCTCTCCTCCTGACCTGAAGGTGAGTGCGTTCTGCTCAGTGTGGATGATGTAGCGGTACTTCCTCCTCTGGCGGTCCTGCTGTTTGGTGTCCATCTGGGGGTACTGTCCGTACTCTGAGCCCACTGGGTAGGCGTTGTACCCACAACCCACCAGGTACAGTCGCCCCGTGCCATCACAACCACCCTAAAACAGATGAGCACAGAACACAGGGAATGTGTTATTCATTATTCACATTGAAATCTTTGTTACCAGCCTTTCCACTTTATTTTTGCCATTATATTACAGAGAAAAAAATACAGAATATTAATGCATAGTTATGAGCTTAGAAAATACAATAATGGTTTACTCACCGATTTCCCTTCTGCCCAAATGACAGCACCAACCCCAACCTTAGGGTCCTCTGGAATAGCAACAAACAAGTAACAGTCAGACACGTTCCATCTGTTTAAACCTTCAGACAGGTTGAACCACCCATCGCAGCTTGTCCTGTTAGCCTTAAAACATGAACATATAATTCAAAAAATAAAATGTTCATTTCTTGAGTGATCGGCTGACCAACCAATCAGAGAACTACTTTTCATAGCTGCTGTCGCTAACCACTAATGAAACTAGAATGTCTTTTGGGATACTTTCTGTTCATCGGACACCCGATACACCACCCCCCCCCAGGGCAACACATCTCTCCAACAAATGTGCAGTCAAACATGGGACGTTATGTCATAACAATAGTCTCGTCATAACAATAGTCTTCTCTCCTGCATTTTTTTTTTTATTACTTGGAACTCCTTTATGTGATTCCCCACAAAATGTGGTGACATGTCACCTTTAAAAAATGAGTTCCTAGTTTGAATGAGTAATCTGGCTAATATATAGACTACTCAACAGATATTTCAGATACCTGTTCTGTAGGCCAACAGTCTGGCCTGTACGATGCAGTGTCTGGCAATCTCCTGGGACACTCCCTGAGGCTGGGGCTGCTCAGAGGTTGTAGGCTGGGAGTCCTTCTTGTAGAATCCATGCTGGAGAAGAGGCACACTAGCAGCTACTGAGGCCAACCAGCTCCCTCATGTTCTGACGCAGGTTGGAGAAGTACGGCTCCGTGCAGAAGTTCTCCAGACCTGTAGCAAGACAGTGTCAAATCCTCATCTATAAACAGTATGTTTACCATTCATTTAACAGGATCTACACAACAGATGGCGTGGCACATGGCCTCTTGAGCAAAGGAGATCCTCAAACCTACCCATCTTGAGTTAGCCAATATAGCCCAAATACAGCTAGCCGGTGAACAAAAGCTAGCTAACAAGTATGGTTGAATGATTGTACTACGGACCTATTTGGGTGAGAATGTCACGGTGGCACTGTTCGTGTGACATTAGGAACTCTTTGGAGAAAGTGTCCAGGTTCCGTCTCCTCTGCTTCCTGTAGAAGTTCCCAGTGTCCAATTCGGGGTCGTCCCCCGACACCCTCTCCATGAAGTCCCACCCCCTGGAGGTCTCCTCCACAAACTGCTGCAGGCCAGGGGTCACAGGCTGCACCACCACACTGATGTGGGGCCGGCTGTTGGACTTCAGATTCTCGGACGCAATGGCGTCCCGCATGGCCTCCTGGGAAATGGAGTCCGTCCCATTAGGCCTGACCGCTAGCAGACCCATCTCAGGGTCACCAGGCCAGAAGGAGATGCGGCTCACCCCAGCTGGAGATGACAGGCAAGAGACAAGACTTTACAAGTGATCTCTCTGTGTGATATATATCTCTATCTCCTCACCATTGATAAGCATCTTGAGGCAGGTAGCGCAGGGTCTCCTAGAGAAGTAGAGGTCTGAGGCAGCCAGCCTGGGCCCGTGTCTGATCACAGCTACCTGCCCCACGTGGAGCTCTGGACCGGAGCAGTGGAGACCCACCACCCTCTGGTCCCGAACCACCACCAGGCCTGTACCCCGCGTCTGACACACAGAAACAGACAGGAGATAAGGGAGAAAAGTGATGATGCATATCATATAATTGATGATGCTCAATATGGTAATTTATTGCATGTTATCTATAAAAATCTAATTAAAAAATTGACACATACACCTGATAGGTGCAGTGAAATGTGTTGTTCTACAGGGTCAGCCATAGTAGTACAGCGCCCCTGGAGAAAATTAGGATTAAGTGCCTTGCTCAAGGGCACATCAACAGATTATTCACCTTGTTGGCTCAGGTATTCAAACTCGCGACCTTGGGGTTACTGGCCCAACGTTCTAACAACAATATGTAATGGCCGCTACACAGTGCCATCGGAAAGTATTAAGACCCCTTGACTTTTTCCACATCACAGCCTTATTCTAAAATAGTTTTTTAAATAAATGTTCTTAATCAATCTACACACAATACCCCATGAAGATAAAGCAAAAGCAGGTTTTTAGAAATGTTTGCAAATGTATTAAAAATAAAAAACTGAAATATCACATTTACATAAGTTTTCAGACCTTTGTAGAAGCACCTTTGACAGCAATTACAGCCTCAGGTATTCTTGGGTATGACGCTACAAGCTTGGCACACCTGTATTTGGGGAGTTTCTCACATTCTTCTCTGCAGATCAACTGTTCACCGTAGGGATGGTGCCAGGTTTCAACCAGACGTGATGCTTTGCATTCAGGCCAAATAATTCAGTCTTGGTTTTATCAGACCAGAAAATCTTGTTTCTCATGGTCTGAGAGTCCTTTAGGTGCCTTTCGGCAAACTCCAAGTGGGCTGTCATGTGCCTTTTACTGAGGAATGGCTTCCGCCTGGCCACTCTACCATAAAGGCATGATTGATGGAGTGCTGATGAGATGGTGATGAGATGCTTGTCCTTCTGGAAGGTTCTCCCATCTCCACAGAGGAACTCTGGAGCTCTGCCAGAGTGACCATCGGGTTCTTGATCACCTCCCTGGCCAATGCCCTTATACCCCAATTGTTCAGTTTGGCTGAGCGGCCAGCTCTAGGAAGATTCTTGGTGATTCCCAACTTCTCCCATTTAAGAATGGGGCGGCAGGTTAGAGCGTTGGACTAGTAACCGAAAGGTCACAAGATCGAATCCAGCTGACAAGGTAAAAAAAATATATAATTCTGCCCCTGAACAAGGCAGTTAACCCACTGTTCCTAGGCCATCATTGAGAATAAGAATTTGTTCTTAACTGACTTGCCTAGTTAAATAAAGGTAATATATATATATATTAAAGAATGATGGAGGCCACTGTGTTCTTGGGGACCTTTAATGCTGCAGAAATGTTTTGGTACCCTTCCACAGATCTGTGCCTCGACACAATCCTGTCTCTGAGCTCTATGGACAATTCCTTTGACCTCATGTCTTGGTTTTTGCTCTGACATGCACGGTCAACTGTGGGACCTTATATAGACAGGTGTGTACTTTTCCAAATCATGTCCAATCAATTGAATTTACCACAGGTAGATTCCAATCAAGTTGTAGAAACATCTCAAGGATGATCAATGGAAACAGGATGCACCTGAGCTCAATTTCAAGTCTCATAGCAAAGGGTCTGAATACTTATGTAAATCAGGCATGTTTTTAATTTTTTTTAAATACATTTGCAAATATTCTTAGCCTGTTTTCACTTTGTTATTATGGGGTATTGTGTGTAGATTGATGAGGGGAAAGGCTGTAACAACAAAATGTGGAAAGGGGGAAGGGGTCTAAATATATTCTGAATGCACTGTGGGTCAAACTTACAAAGTCATTCTGGTTTATGTCTTCTGGTACCTCCTTGGGGAAAAGTTCCATCCATAAACTCAGCAGGGTGAAGAGGTTAAACTTGGACAGCCTGGGTCCATGACCTAAAAACACACCATAGAAAAACAGGATTACAAACAGGGAAGGCAAGTGAGTTTTTTGTCCACTAGATCTTTGCTGCTCCCAAGTGATAACACATTGAGCACAAATAAATTATTTAGGTTAAAGCAAACGTTGGGCAGACATTTGCTTCCTCTTCCCATTGCAACTCTGGAGCACTGACATAGAATGTGAAACTGTTGGCCAGTACATTTCTCTTCAAAACATTTACGTTACTCTGGCATTCATAGGGGAGAACAACCAAACGGATGCTTGATCCAGCAACACTACTATTACAGAGCAAGCCCAGCTTACCTGTCCGGTGCCATAATGCTCAAGAACTTTTTGCAGAACCAGTCACATGATCCTTGGAACGTCACTACCCCGAAACCGATGCCATTTAAGTTTCAACTTCAATGGGGTGACAAAATTGTTACAAAAAAAAAAAATAGGACCGGTTGTATTTATTTATGGGCTCTATTTCTATTTAATGGTTTTGATGATTAATTTCAGAAATTCTGACATAGATAAAGATGTAGTATATTTAATTCAACTGCTAATAATACTAGGTAAATTTCATATTCACAAATGGTCTAGTTCAAAACCTAACTTTTTTCACTTTATAAATTAGTTTAAACAACATGCCACTACTTTAACTAAAATGAAAAACAATATGATTTGTTTGTTTAGGATTCCTGGCAATGTAAATAGTTTGTTTGTATGCTTGTTTGCATGTGACTATTCCTCTTTTGTTTGTTGGTATTTGTTAATTAAAATAAAAACATCTTGAATGGGGTGACGTCAGACAGTTGATGATCACGTTTGAACGTTTCTCGACAGTTACTAGGTAGGTTACAGACGTGTGGGTTCAAACTAATAAAAGCCTAGACGGTGACACAATTACGTCTTTATTTTTAGTATGCTTCAAAGCTCATTATTCCGTGTGAGTAGCAATATTAGATCGAACAGTAAAAACATTCGCAGGATTCTCTGTCAAGCTGTCAACGCAGTAGTCTCACCTTGTACTTTGGTGTCCGTTTGTGTGCTGGCTTCCCTTACATCGCGATATCCTTTACAGTTGCATGAAGCGGCACAGGTTGGTTTCAAATATTGGTTCGACTGTACAGTATCCGTCGTTGCCATTCAATTAATTGAATGTAAAATGTAGCAAACGTCACCAGTCAAGGCAAATACGTATGATGAATTGATGCTGTAGGTTTCTGAACAGCGAAGCTTGGCTTCTTCCTATATCTTCTGACGTAGAACAAATAGGCGGAGCTTGTCTTTCACCCAACACCCAGAACTGTCAAACGCAGTGTTTGTTATAAATGTTCTGCATTCTTGGTTTACATTTACATTTAAGCCATTTAGCAGACGCTCTTATCCAGAGCGACTTACAAATTGGTTCATTCACCTTATGACATCCAGTGGAACAGTCACTTTACAATAGTGCATCTAAATCTTAAAAGGGGGGGGGGGGGTGAGAGGGTTTACTTATCCTATTCTAGGTATTCCTTAAAGAGGTGGGGTTTCAGGTGTCTCCGGAAGGTGGTGTCTCCGGAAGGTGGTTGCAATTAAAAAACAATTGTCAGATTATATCTGCATTCCATTATGTCATTTCATTCATGATGTGATAATCTTAAGCAATAAGGCCCGTGGAGGCGTGGTATATGGCCAATATACCATGGCTAAGGGCTGTTCTTAGGCACAACGAAATGCCTGGACACAGCCCTTAGCCGTGGTACATTGGCCATACATCACAAACCCCTGAGATTCCTTATTGCTATTATAAACTGGTTACCAACGTAATTAAAGCAGTAAAAATAAATGTTTTGTCATACCCGTGGAATAGGGTATGATATACCATGGCTGTCAGCCAATCAGCATTCAGGGCTTGACCCTCCCAGTTTATAATAAAGAATGGTGTTCATTAGGCTACTGTCTCTAGGATGTAAATGATTAAAGAATGTATGTGATGGCCTCTAGATGGCAGCATAAGGACATGTTTGTAATTATCTGTCATTGCTCATATGAATGTTCAAATCAAAAATATATGAAGTCATTTCTAATGCATCATCCAGCATTGTATACAATAATGTAGTGGTTGCATCTCATAACTTGCAGGTCAATAAACATGTTGAATTGTGGCACCAATAGCAACTGTTTCCATCCTAATTAATTGTAAATATTACAAAATAAATGTAATTTGAAAAAT
Organism: Oncorhynchus gorbuscha; assembly: GCF_021184085.1. Taxonomy (NCBI): domain Eukaryota; kingdom Metazoa; phylum Chordata; class Actinopteri; order Salmoniformes; family Salmonidae; genus Oncorhynchus; species Oncorhynchus gorbuscha. The sequence continues at coordinate 64,643,621 of NC_060195.1, forward strand.
AAACATAAGCAACAAATTATTTCTGAAAAAATAATCTAAGAATACAAAGCGTTGAATTTCAATTTCAGTACAAACACTCGCTTCAAAGTAAATTAGAATGTAGTAATGAACGTTAAACCATTAAAACAATATTCAAAGCAGCAGAATGATTGGAAATGCTTGGGTGGAGGGGGGGTAATCTCAACCAAAGGAATGTAATAAGTAATAGTACAAAATGTAGATGATATCTATTTTTGTAAGAATAAAAAAGTTCACACAGAGTAACAAGTTGTATATGGTCCAAATGTGTTGTTTTCTGTCTGGTAAAAGACCTGAAGAGTTGAAAACCAACTTCCTGCTCATTGTTGCATTGCATCACCATGTTCATCTCAAGTCTCGAGAATGAACGTGCCTGAATGAATAAATGACAAGCTCTGCTCTACTTGTCAGTACACAGCATATTACAAGTCATATTGAAACTGTCATTTTCTCAAAACATCCACAGGCTCTGAACCATAAACCCTGTCAAATATATTTCTGACCAGCTACATCAAACCCTTCAACAGTAGAGCAAAGTACACAACTTTGATGCAAAAAAATATATAATAAAAATCTGCAAATCGGGGGAGGGGGGGTTGGACTGCCAATCACCTGCCACCAGACATTGTCAGGCATGTAACAGTGTCCATCTAAAGCTAGATCTATGGTCCTCCAATTAAACTGATGCTAAATGAGCAGTCTGATGCCGTTTAGCAGGTTTGTAAACATGCAGTGACAGACAATGAACTTTGATGTCACTGTTTTGACTGGTAAAGGAACTTCCTCCCCACAGTGCCACCTGTCCGCGTGGAATATTAGGTGCACAGGCAGGGACTGGCTTTGGCTTCTTTGGCTGTGTAACTGGAGGTGAGCCATAGTCACCAGATGAACACGCCAGACATTGTCTCAATGGATGGCAATTTAGAGATCCGGTTCAAGCTAGCCATTTCCATGTTCATACCATTTCTTTCTTTGTCCTTTCTACCATGGCCAAGTAGTGTCAAGCCAAACCAGTTCATGCCAGCCCTTTCCTCGTCCTTCCTTCGGGGCTGGTTAGTGGTCAGTCAGTTTTTGAAGGCCCCACAGCGGCTGGCTCTGCAGATGAACTCTTTGAGCATGTTGCCATCGATCTGCCAGAAGGCTGCAGTCTGGGTCACCGCTGTCAGGTGGTTCACACAGAACTTGAAGCAGAACTCCTCCAGGTCCTACAGGGAAGCGATCACATCCAGTCAGTCACAGTATGAACACGGGTACAGTATACAGCAGGTCAACAACAAGCGTCCCAAAACCGGCCCCCCAAGTGATGTTTTTGGGCCCCCCTTAGTTTTGGGTCAGAAAAAACTAAAGTCACCAGGAATTCAGGAAAAAAAAACAGTTTAACGTAAGGTAATCAATGTATCTTGATTCTTTTCAAATAAAATATATTTTGGGACTTAGTTGTATCCAATTTGTAGAGTACAACTTATTATAATTATGTTCCAGCACCCCAAACATCCGCTACGCATCAAAAAACGTCCCGCAGCTGAATATAGTTCCCTAGCCCTGGTATACAGTACCTAAATATGTATAAGATGGAATACGAAGTCATCTGACTAATATGTCCATAATGACACGGCTAACATCTCTCGTAGAAGGTAGCCTCAAGAAGCTTGTGGTAACCAGTAAGCATCTGAGCGGTTAACTCTTAGCAGTGACACTGTCACAGTGGGTCTCACCTCAGCGTCGTATCGCACGGCGGCAGAGAGCAGAGAGAAGGCGTTCTCCACGGTGATGCCTCTCTTGATGATGTGTTGACACAGACGTTTCAGACGGTTCTCACAGTAGGATGTGGCCAGGTCCAACAGGCCTGAAACAGAGACATAGTTCATACACACAGCGGCTTTCCTATGGATGGACTTTAACTCAATAAAGTCATTTGTTTTGAGTCTGGGGCCCCGTATGGATCCTATACAGGATTCCTGCTTCAGTCCAACTCACCGATGGCGTCCTCTGGGGGCAGGTCTACGTCGTCAGTGTAGAGGAACTCCAAGAAGGAGCGGTAGACGGGGTAGGAGAACTGGTCGATCTCAATCACCTCCTTCATGTCCTCTGTCCAGTGGGACTGGAACATGGAGCGGAAGTGTTCACACCTGACAGAAACAATGATGGACACATGTTGTCGTGTTACGTCTAGAGACAGGTTTTATTGTACCTGGTTGGTCCTATTGGAAAGGCTAAAACTAGAAAAGCTACATTACTTAAAATAAAAATGTGTGCGTGCGCTTGCTTCAGCAGTTTAAAAATATACATTTTTTTTTTTTTAACAAACATTTACATACCGGATCTTGAGCACAGCCTTGTGTACGTGGATGTATTTCCCGTCCACACTGAACTTGAGGTCGGCCGTCTCAGGGCTGTCGAACTCTTTCCTCAGAGACTGGGCCACAGTCAGGAAGTCATCATGCTCTACGACAGAACACAATGCCTTAGCTGGGAATCATGGTGTGTGTGTGTATGTGAGAGAGAGAGGGTTATCCTAGACCCTTGGTTAGGGGAACCTCTTAAGATATCAGAAAAAAGAAAAAAAACACATTATAACCAAGTTACATACTGCACCTTTAAATAACATTTAATAAATGATGAAATTAACTCACCCATGGAGAGTAGCCTCCACATGACAGACGGCGTAGAGAAGCAGGCGAAGACATCGTCAGTGCAGGAGAAGTGTGTGAGGTGTGGCAGCACGATGGACTGACCCCTACACTGGCCCCACATGTACACCTGGCCGCTCTGGGTCTTACAGGCAGATGTGTGTGTGGAGTGGCACGCCGCGATCTCCACTATCCTGCTGGGGGGGGGGAGTGTGTTACACACACACATTCTACCAAGTAACGGTACTCTCCTGTGTCTTTTGACTGCAAAAATAAATTATGTGATTCTTGAGTGCATTGTTTCTTTACACGTCTTCCTACTCTGTGCCACACCTCTTCAGTGTTTTTCCTTGTCCTTTTGCTGCCTATGGCGGGCCTCTCTCCTTTAAGATGAAGACAGGAAAAACAAAAAGAGAAGGAAGAATGACGGGACACTGCTGAAGTCGCTGGTGGTCCATGAATTTAACTAGATGGGATATACACTATATGTGCTAAAGTATCTGGACACCCCTTTGAATTAGTTGACTTGGCCATTTCAGCCACACCTGTTGCTGACAGGTGTATAAAAATCGAGCATACAGCCACGCAATCTCCATAGACAAACACTGGCAGTAGAATGGCTTTACTGAAGAGCTCTGTGACTTTCAACCTTGGCACTGTCATAGGACGCCACCTTTCCAACAAGTCTGTTTGTCAAATTTCTGCACTGCTAGAGCTGCCCAAGTCAACTGTAAGTGCTGTTATTATTGTGAAGTGGAAACATCTAGGAGCAACAACGGCTCAGCCGCGAAGCGGTAGGCCACACAAGCTCACAGAACTCGACTGCCGAGTGCTGAAGCGTGTAGTGCGTAAAAATAATCTGTCCTAGGTTGCAACACTCACTACAGAGTTCCAAACTGCCACTGGAAGCAACATCAGCACAATAACTGTTCATCAGGAGCTTCATGAAATGGGTTTCCATGGCCGAACAGCCACACACAAGCATAAGATCACCATGCGCAATGCCATGCGCGTCAGCTGGAGCGTCAATTAACGTAGCAGTTTAGGAGTATTAGGTTAGGGTTAGCTAAAATATTATACTTTGACGTCAATTTGACAAACTGTATCCTGTCTAGCCATGACCGTATTCCCATGGACATAGAAGGTTGCTGGTTTTATTGTGCCCTCTGTCTTATAGCTTGATCTCAAGGCCAAGCCTGAGGCTCATTCAAGAGTGTTTTGACATGTTACACAACGTTCAGAGATAGAATAAACATGACAAATGCCCACGATCTATTCCCGAATTAAATCCCAATAACTGGTTAGGCATGTTTCCAGTGAAAAGTTCATGCCTGTCAAGTGTCAAAACCATCTGTACCCCAGCCCACAACATAATGGCCCCCTCTCTCCCCTCCATTCTAGATTTGCGTCATTGTGACAGGGACAATGTAAACTCAGAGACAGATTATTCCAGAACTGGTGTGTGAGCCAATGTTTGGACTATGCAGTGTTACCGTATGGACCCACACTGGATGGAACACAACAGAGAACACGAAGAGAAAAGAGAACTAACCAAGGGTCTCTGAAAGATGACAGTTTCAACTGGGGTTTTTAGTGGGCAGTAGCAGCCACCAGAGTTACATCTCAATCATGTGAGTGTGTTCTCTCCCTTACCTCTCCTTCTCAGCCATGATGTGTACAGGACTGAGCTGGTTGCTCTTGTTGCCAGTACCCAGCTGTCCATAGGTGTTAGCCCCCCAGGCATACAGCAGGCCCTCGTCTGTTAAAGCCAGGGAGTGGGCATAGCCTGACACGATCTAGAAGACAAGTCCTAAAGGGTTTTACACAGTGGGAGTGGACAGCAACAAGGCTCTGGGCTCAGTTCTGTTTTGTATTAGTTTGAGTTGAAGTAGACATGAGTAGACAATTCAGATAGAGAAATACAGGTGGTAGTAGTGTACACTACTGTCCAGTCTTACCTCTAGTACACAGAGACCCTGGAGGGCTGCCAGGCGACAGGGGGTCAGCTGGTTACCGTTGTTGCCCACTCCCAGCTGGCCATTCCCATTGTAGCCCCAGCCAAACACCTGCAACACACACAGGCCACGGTAGTCAGCAATATCTTCCTTTATGTAGATGTTGCTATATAGCATTTTGCTTTGACTTTCTCTGGACTGGAAGGAACTATCCAATATAAACCCATCCTTCCCAAGGGCTTGGTCTCTCACCTCCCCATTGTCGAGCACAGCCATGGAGGAGGTCTGTCCACAAGCGATGCCAATCACCACTTTACCCTGCAGGCAGTTGGTTACCCTGCGGGGGGTTGGCTGGTTGGCTGTGGCACCTGAGCCCACCTGGCCACAGTTGTTGTAACCCCACGCAAACACCTAGCAGATACCATCATATACACACCGACTGTCAACACTATACACATTGTGATCCTAGGTAACCATGATATTAGGTCATGTTGTAACTATCCCTTTGCAGTGCTGAGTAACATATTTCAACACATCCAAGATAAGACCTAAATATCTACTTTTGGAAATCATTAATAATTTCTACATTAACTTCAATCGTGTGTGAGACCAGGCCAGTGGGCCTGGGTTAGATGCAGCCAGCCTGGATACAGTGAACTGAGATAATACCTTCCTAACCTGCTGCTGGGACAGACATAAACCACTTAAGAGACAGACAGCCAAGACAAGTGACCACTGATAAGCTCTGGTTAGAAACTTGAACCAGAAAGGGTTCCATCGTCCACTCCACACACTGACAGGCTACACACAACCTCCAATACTCCACTCATGTTCATCAACAGTGTTTTATTCTCTTAAACATCATGTACCTAGCAGTAGTACTGTAGCAGTAACATTAAGACACTGACATCTTGAAACGGGCTTATTTCAGGGTTACAAGTGCATGTAAAAGGACTTCCCCTCTTCCCCTGTAAAAGTATTTCCCCTCACCTCTCCATCGTGTGTCAGGGCCAGAGAGTGATGGGACCCACAGGCCACTTGTGTTATTTTCTTGTTCTGCAGGTTGGTTGAAACCAGGATGGGTGACACCCCCTGGTTGGTGGTCCCGTTGCCCAGCTGGCTGTATCCATTGTGCCCCCAGGCAAACAACTCTCCCCCTGAGAAACAAACGCACCAAAGTAACAGCTATTTAAGCTGCACAATTATATTATGACAATTACACTGGCTTTCGGTAAAGTTCTAGTAACATGCCAACGTTGCCATTTGGTGGTGATAAAAAAAGGTAAGGAAAGTGGGCACCATACCTTCTGTGGCCAGTAAGACGTGTGGTCCACTGCCATAGCTGAGACTGACCACCTTCTTGCCTTGGAGGAAGTCTAGTTTCTTAGGGACCATGGTGCTCTGACTGTCTCCCGTCCCCAGACAGTTACTGCAGTTCAGCCCAAACACCAACACCTACAGGGAGATCAGAGACAAAGATGAAGAGGAGAAGGCAGGGAGAGGATGCCATTACATGTAATTATATTTATTTAACCAAGAAACTCCACTCAGTAACCATTTCCACTGCTTTCCAGAGTGTTCTCTACTACATAAAAACGATAAAGTTTTTCTATATAATCGAGACGCCCCCAGTCTCACCTCATCGTCCTGGGTGATGTAGATGGCTTCGTTGGCCGAGGTTCCGAAGACACAGGCCAGCCTGATGCGGGAGACCTCCTGAGCCCCCAGCAGGGTGAAGAGGGGCCACTTCCCCACATCCACCATGGCTGGGTACCTCACTCTGGCTCTCCACTTTGGGGGGATCGGGGTGAGGACGGGGGGCACAGGGGAAGGAGATGCAGGGGCTGTGAGGCCACCACTGTCCCCGCTAACACTGTTACAAGACAACCATCAAAGACAGACACAAACAAAACACTGTGTCTTAGTCTAAAACTCAGGGTGAGGCACCCTGGTTTCAATGAAGGTATTCATAAATATGTTAATAAATTGCTCAAAGGAGTAAATTAGACGTGACTTCAGGACTTTATAATGCCATCTCTGGATGCTCACGGTGATATCGACATGGTTTTAAATAGTATTGGGCCATACAGACAACATGCAGATGGAGATGGAATTGGAATAGAGATGGAACTTTATATGGCAAACGTTCCCATCCAGATCTTTCAACTGTCTCATACAGTTGGTTAAATAAATGGATGACTAGCTAGGTAGCTAACTACGTAAGTACTGCAGAGCCAACGCATCTCTGGCCAGGCACTCTGTTGACCATTGGGATTACAGTCGTGAATCTCAGCCACAACAGATGCGGCATCCATTAGCCTCCTAGCTGGCTAACAGTAGTTAGCTTACCTTCTGCCAGGTAGCAAACGAGCTTGCGACATGGTAACGGTCACCTAACAGTGACTGGTCAAGCTAGCGATTCACTACGTTGAAGGCTGCACCCATGGCAGTCTCCCTTTGCTGTTTACAGTTCGCTGGCTATTTACAAAGCAAGCTAGCCTAGCACCTAGCTGGATAGATTCAGCGCTGACTAATAGCTAGCAAGCTGTAATGTTACTGTACCTAAAGCATCGCTCCATATCATCAAGAAAACTGAGGAGAAACAAGAAAGACACATTTAACCACTCGACTATTAATTAACCTACCTCAAGTAAATATGATTTGAAAGCACGATTACCAGAATAAAGCTGTCACTTCGTTGTTGTCGTCGCTGATGTAAGGGTACCAAACGTACCAGGCAGCCGCTTTGAGTTTAGCGATAGTTTTGCGCTCGAGCCCCGTCCAAATCCTTGGTCCAGATGGACACTAAGACCTCATGGGCTGAAAGAAGGTGCGCTTGGTTTAGGTCATCGGCGGACAGAGTCCACGGTTGAGAAGATTTTAGGACACATGCGCCTAGCCTGGGTGCCAGTCTATTGTTCTCTTGCCAACTCCGAACGCAAGAAATGGGAATTAAGAATAGCCGTTTTCAGCCCGCTGGTGTTTAAACTTTTTTTTTTAAACATAGGCCCAATTAAAATAATAAAAACATACTTTCCTCCCTTGCGGTAATAATCACCCCACTGCTTTCACCAATCAAACCATAGATCTGCGCAATGAGTGAGGATGCATTTTGAGTATAGAGAAACTGAGAAAGCCAGTTGGTACAGCCTCTAAAAGAAGAATGTGAAAAGACTGGTTCTCATGTGACCATGTTTCTATTCTGAAACGCAAACTCAAGTTTTATTCGCAAGTGGGCACACCTGACGGTTTCACGCCTACTCCCAGACAAAAATACAAAAACTATTTCAAATCGAGAAGAGCCACTGGTTGCACATATCACCGAATCTCATTTTGTTGATGTAAATCAGAGACTACAGAGGAAGACCCAGCAAACTAACATTGTTCAGCAGCAGAGGTGGGACTGCCGTACTTCCTCTTTACCTTCTACCTCAGACCCTGCTTTGCCTAGCCAAGTGCGTCTGTCATGGGGCTGCTTCTATCCAAGAGGGACATCAAGAGGACTCCCACGGTTGTTCTGATGGGCCTGGGCTCATCTGGGAAGTCCACCCTGCTCTTCAGGCTCAAGACAGGGTTGGTGATGGATACTTCCCCCACCGTGGGCTTCAACGTGGTGACCCTGGATCTGAACAAGAAAACGGCCTTGACAGTGTGGGATGTGGGCGGACAGGGGGAGATGAGGGTCAACTGGAGGTGAGTTGTTGGTTCTGTGCTATTCTATTTCTGTTTTAGCCCAGTACTACTAACACATTTCATTCCACTAATCATAATGCCAGTTATTAGACTGAACAAAAAATATAAACAACAATTAACACTTTTACGGAGTCACAGTAAATCAGTCAATTGAATTAAATAGGCCCTAATCTATGGATTTCACATGACTAGGCAGGGGTGTGGGCCTGCGAGGGCATAGGCCCATCCACTGGGGAGCCAGGCCCAGCCAATCAGAAGGAAAAAAAATCCCTGCACAAAAGGGCTTCATTACAGACAGTTTCATCTACTGTCTGGGTGGCTGGTCTCAGACAATCCCGCAGGTGAAGCCTTATGTGGAGGTCCTGGGCTGGCGGGGTTATACATGGTCTGCAGTTGGTAGGTCAGTTGTACGCAATTTCTCTAAAACAACGTTGGAGGCAGCTTATGGTAGAGAAATGAACATTCAATACTCTGGCAACAGCTCTGGTGGGCATTTATGCAGTTAGCTTGCCAATTTCATGCTCCCTCAACTTGACATCTGTGGAATTTTGTGACAACTGCACATTTTAGTGGCATTATTGTCCCCAGCACAAGGTACACCAGTGTAATGATCATGCTGTTTAATCAGCTTTTTGATATGTCACACCTGTCAGCTGGATGGATTATCTTGGCAAAGAAGAAATGCTCACTAACAGGGGTGTAAACAAATTTGTGCAAAAAATTTGAGATGAGGCTTTTTGTGCGTCTAGAAAATATATGGGATCTTATATTTCAGCTCATGAAACATGGGACCAACACTACATGTTGAGTTTATATTTTTGTTCAGTGTAGTTTAATCAGGTGTGACAGTTAAAAGTCTAGAACAAATAAATGCACATTCTGTCTCCGGTCTCATGATCAGGTTGGTAGAGTACTGGAATAGAATAACCTTTTATCCTCAACTAATGACTTGCTGAAATAGCAATATCATTAGCTAGACACTACCCTAGTTCTATAATTGGCAGGTACTACCTGGAGGGCTGTAAGGCTGTGGTGTTCGTGGTGGACAGTAGTGACCGGGCCAGTATAGGGGATGCTCAGAAGGCTCTGAAGAATGTTCTGTCCGACATCAACATGAAGGGAATACCTCTGATGGTGCTGGCTAACAAGAAGGACCTCCCCAACACCATGAACATCAGAGAGGTGTCCAACCAGCTGGAGCTGCCCAGCTACAAAGACCGAGCCTGGCAGATCCAGGCATGCAGCGGCCTGAAGGGAATGGGGCTCCAGCAAGCCTTCCTCTCTGTGGCCAAACTCATCAAGAAGAGCTGAGAGGAGACACTTCAGTGGAGATATCACTGTGTGAGAGACACTTGACAAGTCGGAGATACTGACCATATAGTGCACTACCTTAAAATAGAACAATAAAGTAACTCAGAAGTAGTGCACTATAAAGGGAATAGGGTGCCATTTGAAATGCAGATTATAACCAAACAATGATTGTGGAAGAGCCAGGATTCTCAATCCAATTATGAACTAAGCACAGGATCCATTAGGGCATTTTGATTGTGCAATTAAAATGCTTGAGATTTAACACTTAACATCACAGCAGTTAAATGTGCCTGCTAAGGGAGACTGGAGAGTATTGTTACACTTTGGAGATGTGGGGAAAGATAGCTAGGGAAACTAATATTTTTGTTTGCAGATACATCACTATTTATATTAATGATAAACTAATAAAACATGTTAAACCTAATGTAAATGTCTGTCTGCTAAATGGCATTATAATTTTTGTGTAGCCAGACCTTTCTGTGTAGTGGGCGTGCCAATGCCTATGTACATACAAAATGTCTATTGCTGCTTCTTCGGGGCTTGGTAGGAGAGGTGAAGTCGTTTGAGTGACAACCATGATTGTCACAGCAGCAGTCCAGGCACCACCACCCACACCCCATTGAAGAAGACCAGGTAGATCCATAAGTAGAGCCAGTGGTCTGATTTGAGGTTGGGGCTGCCTGCCAGCCAGTCTGGACAGAAGGTCACCCAGCCTCCGTACAACTCACACACACACAACGTGATCTGGACAAAGTGCCTGAAAACAAACAGACAAGGAGACTATTCACCCGGAGGGTCAGACTGTGCAACAACAAGACAAGCTAAAAACACATGTTGACCGTTGAGATTCAAAACAAACAATGACAAATTTACTTAGGCTGATAACCAACTTGCGCCCAGGCTATATTTCCTGTGTATAGTGCATTAGGAAAGTATTCAGACCCCTTGACTTTTTCCACATTTTGTTACATTAAAGCAACATTCTAAAATTGATTAAATGGGGGGAGTTCTCAGCAATCTACACACAATACCCAATAATGACAAAGCAAAAACAGGTTTGACATTTTTGCAAATGTATTAACAATAATTGAAATATCACATTTACATAAGTATTCAGACACTATACTGAGTACTTTGAAGCACCTTTGGTAGCGATTACAGCCTTGAGTCTTCTTGGATATGCTACAAGCTTGGCACACCTGTTTTTCTCACATTCTTCTCTGCAGATCCTCTCAAGATCTGTCAGGTTGGATGGGGAGCGTCACTGCACAGCTATTTTCAGAACTCTCCAGAGATGTTTGATCGGGTTCAAGTCCGGGCTTTGGCTGGGCCTCAAGGAAGTCCAGAGACTTGTCCCGAAGCCACTCCTGCATTGTCTTGGCTGTGTGCTTAGGGTGGTTGTCCCCTGATTGCTCAGTTTGGACGGGCGGCCAGCTCTAGGAAGAGTCTTAGTGGTTCCAAACTTCTTCCATTTAAGAATGATGGAGGCCACTGTGTTCTTGGCAAACTTCAATGCTGCAGAAAATGTTTGGTACCCTTCCCCAGATCTGTCACCATGACACAATCCTGTCTCAGAGCTCTTCGGACAATTCCTTTGACCTCATGGCTTGGTTTTTGCTCTGACATGCACTGCCAACTGTGGGACCTTATAGACAGGTGTGTGCCTTTCCAAATCATGCCCAATCTATTGAATTTACCACAGGTGGACTCCAATCAAGTTGTAGAAACATCAAGGATGATCAATGGAAACAGGATGCCCTCAGAGCTAAATTGAGTCTCATAGCAAAAAATCCTTACGTAAATAAGGTTTCTTTTTATATTTAATAAATGTTTTAAAAATGTTAACCTGTTTTTGCTTTGTCATTATGGGTATTGTTTGTAGATTGAGGGGAAAACAGTATTTAATCAATTTCAGAATAAGGCTGTAACAAAAGGGGTCTGAATACTTTCCAAATGCATCTATGTATATGGTAATGAGTCATTCAACACATCACATGCTGAAGACAGACCCTATAAAAATGTCAATTGTGACTTGCTAATGGGATGTAAACACTCGCTCTGGATAAGAGCGTCTGCTAAATGACTTAAATGTAAATGTAATGTAATGTAAATGTTTATGTAATGGGACAATTCTAAATATAATAATTAGTGTTCTCTATAAAGAAATACCAATATAGAAATGAATGGCATAAAGCATGAGAAAAGCCTGACAATGAAGCATATTTAGTACCAGTGTTCCTACCTGTAGTATGTGTCCTTGACGATGGCATAGACAAGCACCAGCGCCAGGATGCCATCCAGGACGACCGTCAGCAGCTCCAAGGAGACGATGGTGGGGTCAGAGTGGAGCCAGCGCTCATCTGCCTTTCCATACTCCTTCCCTACATGGACAGGATATCTGTTAGAGCAGTATCTCAATATATTCCCGGGGGACCCCAGGGCCAGAGGGTGCATGTTTTTGTTCTACTCCAGCACTAACAGTGATTGATACTCCATTTCTGTATATTATTCATTTTAACACTATGTCCACTAGATGTCTCCCCACAACCAGGCTCCAAAGCACATCTCACACACGCACCATTTGTTAATTGAATTTATATTTTGCATGATAAAAAAAAAAGTTCAATACACAGTACTATGAATTATTTTGTTATTTTACATTGCACAGGTAGCCTACTTAAAGTTCAGCAAAAATATTGTCTGAAGTCACTTGTTGGAACCGTGGCAACATGTACACCAAGCCTTCTTACTCACATCACACACTCACCAAGGTAATGTGAACAATTGTGTGGTAGAAAAGCCACACGAGCACCCATCTATCAGTTCCAGAGCATTTTCCTCCCCATATCTGTGCGAGGATGTAACCCACGACGAACTGAGTGGCGCAGGCCAGCAGAGAATAAACCGTCACGGGAGTAAAGAGAGATTGGACTTCTTTAAACGCCGCTGATACCATTTTTCACAGAAAACTCGACTCAAACCATGCAAATTACTCTTTGAACTTGCAACTATTGTCTCGTCCATAAAGCTAGATAGAGGACTCATCTTTGTATCTGACATTAGTGTATGCCTGCCCTGCCGATGCTGTCAATCTCAATTTTGAAGTAGTACATTTTCTTCTTCATGATTGGCTGATCCATCCTGTTGACCCGGTTGGACATGACGCTAACAGAGTCACCAAGCAGGACCATTCAATGAAGTTGGAAGTCCCACCCAGTTGACTTCATTACAATGGTGGAAGCCCTCAATGGCACTTCCCATTCTAATACACTGCTCAAAAAAATAAAGGAAACACTTAAACAACACAATGTAACTCTAAGTCAATCACACTTCTGTGAAATCAAACTGTCCACTTAGGAAGCAACACTGATTGACATTAAATGTCACATGCTGTTGTGCAAATGGAATAGACAACAGGTGGAAATTATAGGCAATTAGCAAGACACCCCCAATAAAGGAGTGGTTCTGACCACTTCTCGGTTCCTATGCTTCCTGGCTGATGTTTTGGTCACTTTTGAATGCTGGTGGTGCTTTCACTCTAGTGGTAGCATGAGACGCAGTCTACAACCCACACATGTGGCTCAGGTAGTGCAGCTCATCCAGGATAGAACATCAATGCGAGCTGTGGCAAGAAGGTTTGCTGTGTCTGTCAGCGTAGTGTCCAGAGCATGGAGGCGCTACCAGGAGACAGGCCAGTACATCAGGAGACGTGGAGGAGGCCGTAGGAGGGCAACAGCCCAGCAGCAGGACCGCTACCTCCACCTTTGTGCAAGGAGGAGCAGGAGGAGCACTGCCAGAGCCCTGAAAAATGACCTCCAGCAGGCCACAAATGTGCATGTGTCTGCTCAAACGATCAGAAACAGACTCCATGAGGGTGGTATGAGGGCCCGACGTCCACAGGTGAGGGTTGTGCTTACAGCCCAACACCGTGCAGGACGTTTGGCATTTGCCAGAGAACACCAAAATGGGCAAATTCGCCAATGGCGCCCTGTGCTCTTCACAGATGAAAGCAGGTTCACTGAGCACGTGACAGAGTCTGGAGACGCTGTGGAGAACGTTCTGCTGCATGCAACATCCTCCAGCATGACCGGTTTGGCGGTGGGTCAGTCATGGTGTGGGGTGGCATTTCTTTGGGGGGCCGCACAGCCCTCCATGTGCTCGCCAGAGGTAGCCTGACTGCCATTAGGTACAGAGATGAGATCCTCAGACCCCTATGCTGGTGCGGTTGGCCCTGGGTTCCTCCTAATGCAAGACCTCATGTGGCTGGAGTGTGTCAGCAGTTCCTGCAAGAGGAAGGCATTGATGCTATGGACTGGCCCGCCCGTTCCCCAGACCTGAATCCAATTGAGCACATCTGGTACATCATGTCTCGCTCCATCCACCAACGCCACGTTGCACAACAGACTGTCATCAGGAGCATGCCCAGGTGTTGTAGGGAAGTCATACAGGCACGTGGAGGCCACACACTACTGAGCCTAATTTTGACTTGTTTTAAGGACATTACATCAAAGTTGGATCAGTCTGTAGTGTGGTTTTCCACTTTAATTTTGAGTGTGACTCCAAATCCAGACCTCCATGGGTTGATACATTTGATTTCCATTGATAATGTGTGATTTTGTTGTCAGCACATTCAACGAAGTAAAGAAAAAAGTATTTAATAAGAATATTTCATTCATTCAGATCTAGGATGTGTTATTTTAGTGTTCCCTTTATTTTTTTGAGCAGTGTATATATTTTGGGCCACTTAAGAGGCCTCTATCATTCTCTATGGTCTTGTACCAAATGGATTCCGCAGTAGTCTTCCCCCTGGCCCAGTGTCACGCTGTGAGAAGTACATGGCTGGCGGTCGGATACATCTCTACACTTGTGGGCCCTCCTAAGAGAAAATGAAGGGGAAGTTGGTGAACCAGAGGCGAAGCGAGTTTCGACTCCGCCCAAAATGTCCGTGTGAAAATAAGCAGACCAAGTGAGGAGTTTAAGTATGGGGGGGGGGGGGGGGCAGGAGGACAGACAACAGCAATGTGTCGAATCTAGTGAAAATAAATTGCCATTTTGATCAAATATAAGTTTCATAATACTTATGTTATTAAGAGTATACTGATGTGTCCTGCACGTGGCATTGCGACATTTTTTTTTATCGGTTGTGCAAGTTCACACGGTTCTCTGCACTCTCATTGGCTAGAATGTTCCCACCTGCCACATGCCTTTCGCCTTTGAGAAATTGTAAGAGCGGTCAGTCGACCATCTTGCCACACCGATTGTAGAATCAACCAGGGAGAGTCAGGAATCAGGACCTCGGACAGCAGATTAGACAGCAATTGACAATAGTATAAATAAAGCATAGTATATTTGACTAGTCAAACTTTTTATATTGTTTGTATATCGTATTTTACAGTGGTGTAAAGTACTTAAGTAGTCTTGGGTATCTGCACTTCACTACATTCCTAAAGTAAATAAATGTACTTTTTACTCCATACATTTATCCTGACACGCAAAAGTACCCATTACGTTTTAAATGCTTAGCAGGACAGAAAATGGTCAATTTCCCACACTTATCAAGAGAACATCTCTAGTCACCCCTAATGCCTATGACCTGACCGACTCACTAAACAAATGCTTCATTTCTAAATTGTCTGAGTATTGGAGTGTGCCCCTGGCTATCCGTAAACTAAAAAAATAAAATGTGGTCTGGTTTGCTTAATATAAGGAATTTGAAATGATTTATACTTAAGTACATTTAAAACCTAGACTTTTACGCAAGTATTATTTTACTGGGTGACTTTCACTTCACTGGAGTTATTTTCTATTAAGGTATCTTTACTTTTACTCAAGTATGACAATTGGGTACTTCTTCCACCACTGGCATTATAAATTTGTGCGACTGTCCTTGTCTATCAGTTTTGTAGACCCCAGGAAGAGTAGCTGCTGCTTCTGCAAAAACTAAATGGGGATCCAAATAAACAGTGTGCATTTGCCATGGTTCTCAGTTAACCTAGTGAAAAAACATAACTTACCAAAATTAAAAAACACAAAGGCAAAATGGATTTCAACTCATTTTCTTTAATATGCACAAGAGTTGAAAGGAACATTGTGAGCCACCTTAAAGAGATATGGATTCTAAAATGTATAAAAAGTAAGACAGAGGCCAAAATGCTATCTGTTGCTTTTGTCTTTAGTACATGTTTCGTTAGCAAGTAAAAATCTTGCCCAAAAGCATAAGCTTGTATCAGTTTGATACAAGACAAAAATTCCATTCTTTAAAGTGGCTCTCATTCTATGTCTCTAGAATCTAGATCAATGACTGTACACCAGCTAGACTTTGTTCATCGGTTGTGAATGGCTAGTCCAAAAAGGCGTGGGCCGCTCCCCTGAAATAATCCCCATTCCTTCTCAGTAGTTAGCAGCCAAAACATAACTACATTAGTCCAAATGTAATTTGTTTTTTTTTCCGGTCCCTTCACAAATAAATGTTGGAGGGAAATCAAGTTCACAAGAGAATTTTCAATCAAGTCATCGATCACGTTACACGTTTAAAAACAAAACTTCCCTGTTAATCTTTTAACAGTAAAAACATTACAGCCTCGCAAAGTGAACCGATCGATGGATGACTGGCAAAATGCAGCTGCTTTGTACAGACCAAACAAACTTCAGACAGTTGGGGAAATACTCTTAAATTGTAGAATTAGATGTAGCATATAGAACAACTGTATGGTCAATGAACCATTGCAATGCAACCATAGCTTTGACTTATCGAAGCAAACATTGCTTTCCACACACAGTAAGCAGAGGGAGGGGTGACTGAAGTGTGCATAAGACTGAATAGAAACTGCAGATGTGGAATCTACACAGATGAAATCAGTGTTACATTGCATTTCTCTGTCCCTCTAATGATATATCTTTCCAAAATATTTCCTCATACTTGAGTCATTAAATTCAATGTCCGACGATATGTCTCCCCTGCAAGAGGAGAAGTCTTTTGGAAACGCCCAGTTGAAGCCTGGTTTTTAAGGCTTATTTGTTGTTGAGGGGTTTCTCGTTTAGAGGATAGAACCTGGTAAGAGGGACTGACCCAAAACCCAGTTTAAAGGTTCTGGGGAGAGGTGCGTTTGGTTCCAGCTCAACTCCATTCCCCTCCTCTCAATCCAAAAACCATTCCACCAGCAAGCCATCCATAGATCAATGCTACAAAGTCTTCCTTGTTATTCATTTCAGATTTTCCCTGTTGCATAATTTTAAATATATATTTTTTGTACTTTAAATCCATTGTATTTCATGATGATTTCACAACTAAAAGGAATAATATTATAGTGATAGGTGGTTGTTGAAATCTGTTCAGTCCACTTGGGAATATGTCGACTGCTCACTTCTCTACCCTCTGAGAAGGGTTTTGAGAGCATTCATTCTAGGTGATCTGTTCCAAAAAAAACTGTAGTTCAATGAGGACTGAATAATTAACAGCCCTTTGATGAGGTCATCAATTAGAATGTTTAACAAAGGACGGCCTAGATGCTGTCCGTACTCCTCAAGAGTCATTTAACTCGGAGGTTGAGTGTCTTCAGTCGCTGTGTCCAACGTGCTCTGATCCCAGACTCCAGAGAAGAGCACGCCTTTAAATGAGACCATTCCTCTTTGCTGATATGACGATTGGTAGAACAAGATCATTGGTCCATGCACACAGATGACTTCAGTCTCTTCAGGGTGTTATGTGTGTGTGAACGTGTCTGAGTAAGAGGATAACAGCAACTTTTTGGCAACTGCAGGAATGACGGACGAGGCGTTCTCTTTCTGGAACATTTATAAGCATCGCTGTGAGATGCTTGAAAAGAGATGGATAACAATGATCCTTCCTTCAGTGCTTGAACTGTTGTTAGTGAGTCAGTGATTGATGTTGGGAAGGAGGTGACTTGTGGGTTCAGAGCAGCTAGAGAGTTAGACCTACTAGGTGGACGTTTGCCTTTAAAACTTGAATTCCTTTGCTTGCAGGTTGGTGGCGGGGTCAAAGTTGAAGGTTCCGCCCTGAGTGGCTTCGGGGATCAAGCTGGGATCCTCATCAATCTTAAAAGAAAGGAGGAAAATAAATGGATCAGGGTGGTGCCATAGGTGAACAAACACACAGAGTGGAGACTAGATTCACTGTCACTACAGAAAACATAAGTCAAATTTTCACTAGATTTTATATAGAATTATGTAACAAGGCCTATAGCCGATTCCTCCGTCTTACCCCATTGACAGAGGAAGTGGAGGAAAAAGGCCCTGCGTTTCTGTAGCACACATCCTACACCCAGCACAGCACTGTCAGGACAGCGCTGGGTTCTAACGGTGTGCAAACTATAGGGCTTCTGTCAGAGCAGAGGTACTCACATCGTCTCCTGAGAAGTACTGGTCGATGATCTCGAAGGCTAGTTTGTAGATGTCCTCGTTTTCATGCTGCTGAAGGTTCTCGATCTTCTCTAGACCTGATGGGCAGAGAGAAATTAGCATGAAAGTCTATCACAAGTGAATCAATCTAGAATGTGTGTTTCACAGTAACAACACTACACTGTCATACAATGGCAACATGGTGAACTGACACACAAGCACTCCCCCCTCTAACCCACACACTGACCTCCACACTCCTCTATGATCTCAGCGATGGTGCTGGCCTCTTCCCCAGCCATGATGAGGACGTTCTTGAGGCCGTCTAGGACCACCTGAACCACTTGGGAGTCCTTCACAGACAGCAGGCTGCAGAACGGAGGAACCACATTCTGCTGCACCAGGTACTCCACCTATAGGGTCGGGTAGAACATAGCAGATCAGCCTATCAGAGCCTTGCTTTGCCACAGACGGGTAAACTTAACCAGCCAATCAGGACCATACAAAACGCAACGCTGTATGGATTGGGTATTGATGTAAACAGCCCTGGTAGAACATACCTGATCTTTTCTTCCACTTATTGTCAAGTTGCTGATTGCCCAGGCTGCCTCCTTCTGTGTGCCAAAGTCTCCCTGATGACAAACACAGAGAGGTTGTCAGTGGTTAGGGTAGTGTTCCTTACAGATCTCCACAAGGACATAGGGGCTACATAATGCTTCGTAGGGCTACATAAGGGCTCAGTGACTCACCTTAGCCAGCTGGTGGATGATCATGGGCAGCAGGCCAGCGTCGATGACTGCCTGCACCTGCTGCTGGTTGCCTGCTGTGATGTTGGACAGGAACCACACGGCCTCCTAGTGGGCGGGAGGGATACACACACACACAGGAAGCCATTCAGCTGAGAGAAACCCACAGACACGCACACCATGGACCACATGAGTACGACTGAGACCGTTACACAGAGGTATAGATACTGTTGGAAATAAACGACACTGGGGTCCATCCCATTTCAACGCTACAGGACTTAATTGCAGCAAAACAAACATATGCCACCAATAGCATCTAAAAGTGTGCCTGTTACCTTGTTGATCTTCTCCTTGGGGTGTGTGAGCAGGTTGGGGAAGTGCGAGAGGACGTCACAGTTGAGCACCACCTGCGTCTGCTCGTCTGTCCCCGTCACAATGTTCCCCACTGCCCTCAGAGCTGCAGTCTGCAGGATATGACATCATAGGTGGTTAATGACATCACAGGAAGTCACACATTCCATACAGTAAGTTCCAGGTATATTACCCTTCCCACAAGCCTAACCTCAACCATTAGAGGGAAAACTGGAAACTGACCTTAGATCAGAGTAGGGGTGACTTCATCCTACTTAGGGATGTGACAGTCATGAAATTGTCAGCCGGTGATTGTCAAGCAAATAAACTGTCAATCACACGGTAATTGACCGTTGTTTAGCATCTCCTGGCTTCCACACAGCCTACAAGTCACCGATGCAGACCTTTGGAACATCTAATAAATCCATGTAATATAGCCTACACCCTCACAATAAATCCACTATTTATTTTAGACCGCTCTAAAGAAAATGTAGTCTATTTGAGAAGAACAGAAAGGCATACTCTGAGTAGCCCTTATGTTAGGTCCTGATCTGGCTATGCCATATGACTGTGGGCTACACTAGTTTAGCAGACAAGCATTATTTTATAGTATGAAGAAAACAACTGAACATAGCTAAATTAAATAAATTATATTTTCTCCAAACAATTTAAGTTGTTTGCAAATGCGGCTATTCTGTGTTGAGCAAAAAAAACAAACAGGTACTCCTATATGTTTAATTTAGTTCTGTATGCAACTTTAGTTGATACACCAACGTTGGGAGATATGTTTTCATTTTTAATGCATTCTAAGGCCGCATGATGCGACTGATGATTTGAATAAAATCTCATGAATGACATGAGCACCGTTTCTGGTGCAGGCTGCACACCATCAGTCTCATTCACAAGTTGACAAGCACTTGATAATATTCTCAACGGGCCTCGAATTTCCCAGTGGCATCACCTTGTGTGGCCTTAATCCCCTAAAAAAAAAAATAATCTGCCTGTCACGTGATCAGGTCCTTCTCACAGGCATCTCAGCTAAGAAGTAGGCTACAAGTGAAGACCGACACATGGTGACGCGTGCTTCGGTTTTATGTTTGAACGGTCCACATTTAGCCTACTTTTCATCAGCCAACCAGATGAGTAGGTCCAACAAACAGCAAAAGCACTAGCCTATGTCAATCTACTATCCCCCATAGTACAAAAATGTACCTGTTCTAAACATACTCTGGGCCTGTTGTGTTGATGCAACAGATCAGAGCATTTATCTTAAAATGTTGATAAACTATTAGGCTATTTCATCACATAAGTGCAGCAATGCGCACAAGGCAGTAGGCTGTAAGCATGAATGTTCCAAAATTCAATCAATTAGCAGGAAAACACTTCTCAAAGTGAACGTAAATGCGATTCTGCATGTAATGCTTTAATATTAAAGGTGCATTTCTATGGTGAAAATGATCTTCCCCAAACTTGAAACTCAAGTGCCACTTATGTATGCCAGTTAGGCGCTACACCGGTTGTAAAGCGGATTCATGTGCTTAAATTCATTTTAAGAAGTTATTTGGCCACTTTAGTTGTGATACAAACCTTATCAAAACATATAGGCCTATGGGCTAGGCTACATGAGGTGATTGGAAAAAGTTGGGCAAAAAAAGCATGCAGCGTTTGTCTTACTGCACACACTGGGCATCATTCACAAGTGATAATACATCACTCACAAACGATAGGCTAACATTGTCACCCATCAGACTATTCTTGATTTAATGCTGTCTCGGAACAGGTGTAGGGAGGGGAAACAATTATGCGATCTATGCACTTATATAGTGAATGGAGGACGCTGTGGTTTATTTTCATGCCAGTCAGGTAGGCTATACTCCTGTTGTAAAGAGAAGCAATGTGCTTAATATTAGGAAAGTTGAGAAATAAATATAGTAGGCCTAGCCAATAGAAAGCTGATGGGATCCTCCTCTTTTTAATAGTAGCCATCACTCTGTTTTCTCACTCAATTGCATAGCCTATTAAAATGTTGCTCAACATGAGCTCTCATGAAGTGTTTGATTAGATTTTCAAAGACATTTGCATTAATGTCAGAGTGATTAGAGGGACAATAGAGTGCTGAGTACCAGGCAGTTGGCAAGTTTGGAAAGCTACTAATGACCATCAGCAACATCAGAGCTATAGAAGCCTAGTTACCCTGACTAAACGGTCACGTGGCATTTGACTGCGGACATGACTAATGACCATTGATGTGGCGGTAATACGGTCACCGTAACAGCCCTAATCCTACTTCCAATCAGGGGAAAGGAAGCAGACATACCTGAACTTTGACCTCTTGGTGGCTGAGCAGGGGGACGAGGAAGGGAACAACCCCCGAGTCGATGACCATCTGGATCTGTTCGTTCCCTCCGTCTGTGAGATAGGACAAGGCCCACACTGTATCCACTAGGATCTGACCACAGAGAGAGGACAGAGTTAGAACCAGGGAATTTCCATAGGGAATGGCAAAGCAACTAGCTTTGCTGTTGTGATAGTAGGGTGATACTTACATTTATATCAGTGTGGTATATCAATACACAGAGAGCAGGTAGAATCTGGAAGAGGTAGAGAGGAGAGTCAGGCATAATGATTGAGGCGTACAATGAAGCGACTATAGATCAACAGACAGGACCCAGGGTGTTTTCCGTTTCAGCAGGCAGACACTGCAGACCTCCAGGACCAGGCTAGATGGTTGGGAACAGGGAAGCAGAATGCTAGGCAGCACCCAAAGTCCCAGACCACTTTCCCTAATCAAACCCCCCATCGTCTGATTGTCCTCAGAGCCAAACACATGGAACACAGCCAGAGCTGTTGGGCAAAGGGTTCAGCTAATATTGACGACAAACGTCTATGTGAAGATCATAATTCAGTCAGATTGGCCTCCAAGTGGTGCAGCAGTCTAAGGCACAGCATTGCAGGCTGACTTCGGTCGTCAGTTGAACAGTGTTTCCTCCAACACATTGGTGCAGCAGGCTTCCTGGTTAAGCGAGCAGGTGTTAAGAAGCGCTGTTTGGCGGGTCATGTTTCAGACGCATGACTCGACCTTCTCCTCTCCCGAGCCCGTTGCAGCGATGAGACAAGATGGATATCAACGACATCCAGTTCGATTGAATGACTGTGCTGGGTCTCACACACCTCTGTCTGCCTTACCTCCTGTACTGTCTCCATGGGGGGCGGTGGGTCCTTGTTGCGGCAGAGGTTGACGATGACCCAGGTGACGTTGCGGAGGAAGGTGATGGGGATGGAGGGGTTAATAAATGACAGCAGGGGCTTGACCACGCCCAGGGAGATTACGTAATCCCTGCACTGCGGTCCATCGCCTGCACGGGAAGAACACAGGTGTGTCATTGACTGGCATCGGCCAGTGTGTGTGTGTATGCATGTGTGCGAGCCATCACTCACCGATGATGTTGCCTAGCGCCCACACGGCCTGTTCACATACGTTCTGGTGAGGAGATTGTAGCAGCCGCAGAAATAGAGGCACAGCATCTGGACATGTAGAGAGAAAGGCAGACCCATATGTTAGACAATGTTGTAGACAACAGAGAGAGACAGAGACATCAGTTAAACAGAGGTAGAGATCCATCAGTTAGAGACATTAGTTAGAGGTAGAGAAAGAGACATAAGTTAGACAGAGGTAGAGTGAGGGTCTGGCAGACAAGAGACCGAGAGATGGGGAAGACAGTTGAGAACAGGTGTTTCTATACCAGGAACCAGATGGATAGATTGCCTCAAATAGACCGGTCCATTATGTATGCCTGATGGGTCAGTTTGAAACTGGGCCATAGAAGAACTAGAAACTACTTACTAGATTTGACCACAGCTTGAGTCTGTTGTGACGTCCCTGATGCTATGTTGGTCAACGCCCAGGCAGCCTCAAACTGGAGAGAGGGACTGGGGAAGAGGAGAGAGTAAATGAGGCTGGCTATATGAAGAGACAAACAGAAGCTGTCCCCAGACAACAAAACACGACCAATAAGCCCATCAACAGCACATGGCTACTGATCAACAATCCATATCAACCTGCATCACCACTAACCCCCACCTCGGTCTAATGTGGTCTTCTGTGGCTCCTATATACCTTGTTTTTTAAAGAAAAGCAACATTTTTGTCCATTAAAATAACATCAAATTGATCTGAAATACAGTGTAGACATTAATGTTGTAAATTACTATTGTAGCTGGAGAAGGATCATTTTAATGGAATGTATACATAGGTGTACAGAGGCCCATTATCAGCAACCATCACTCTTGTGTTCCAATGGCACGTTGTGTTAGCGCAAACTGCCTCTAACCAGAATAGAAAGGAGTAGGAGGCCCCAATGCACCACGGAGCAAGAGGACAAGTCCATTGGAGTGTCTAGTTTGAGAAAGATATGCCTCACAAGTCCTCAACTGACAGATTCTTTAAATAGTACCTGAAAAACAATAGTCTCAACACCAACCCTGAGGAGGCGACTCCGGGATGCTAGCCTTCTAGGCAGAGTTCCTCTGTTCAGTGTCTGTGTTCTTTTTCCCCATCTTAATCTTCTACTTTTTATTGGCCAGTCAGAGATATGGCTTTTTCTTTGCAATTCTGCCTAGAAGGCCAGCATCCTGGAGTCACCTCTTCACTGTTGACATTGAAACTGGTGTTTTGCAGGTACTATTTAATGAAGCTGCCAGTTGAGGGACTTGTGAGGCGTCCGTTTCTCAAACTAGACACGAATGCACTTGTCCTCTTGCTCAGTTGTGCACCAGGGCCTCCCACTCCTTTCTATTCTGGTTAGAGGCCGTTTGTACTGTTCTGTGAAGTGAGTAGAACACAGTGTTGTACGAGATCTTCAGTTTCTTGGCAATTTCTTACATGGAATAGCCTTCATTTCTCAGAACAAGAATAGACTGATGAGTTTCAGAAGAAAGTAATTTGTTTCTGGCCATTTTGAGCCTATAATCAAACCCACAAATTCTGATGCTCCAGATACTCAACTAGTCTAAAGAAGGCCAGTTTCATTGCTTCTTTAATCAGAACAACAGTTTTCAGCTGTGCTAACATAATTGCAAAAGGGTTTTTGAATGATCAATTATCCTTTTAAAATGATAATCCAATTTTAGCTAACACAACGTGCCATTGGAAGACAGGAGTGATGGTTGCTGATAATGGGCCTCTGTACACCCGTGTAGATATTCCATTAAAAATAAGCCGTTTCCAGCTACAATAGTCATTTACAACATTAATGTCTACACTGTATTTCTGATCAATTTGATGTCATTTTAAGGGACGAAAAAAAAGTGCTTTCTTTCAAAACAAGGACATTTCTAAGTGACCTCAAACTTCTGAACGGTAGTGTATGTGGGTGTATATCTATCCATCTCTCTCTCTGCGCCTCCTCATGCTCCTGCCTCCATCACCCAACCTCCCCCACCCTCCTGTTTCCACAAAACACAACCCCCCGCCCCCCCCTCCAGGGGAGTCCCCCCCTCATCGCTCCCCATCCCCACCACTGAAGACAGAGCTGTCAGCTGTGGGGCAGCACTAGTGCATCAGAGCGGAACACACACTCTCTCTCCTATCCGTCTGTGTGTCTGCAGCCTGCTACAGTGTTCACATCAGCCCAGCCATGCGGAGGAGAGGGAGGGCACACCAGTATCCCCAGAGCATGACAGAGAATGTAGAGAGAGACAATGGAGAGAGAGCAGTCTGACACATTCGGGGCTAGTCTACCCACTCATTCATGCTCCGGTTTTCAGCCTCCTCTCCTTTCGCCCTTCTCCGACTTTTGAAAGGGGGCATCACACAGAATTACCACCATCTTTCCATTACTCTTCCATAGCAAAGGTGCCCCATGACCCATACAGTCTCTTCCTCCCCCCCATAAAGCAGACTTACTTGTCGTCCCTCTCCAGGCATTTGACCAGGATGGGCAGGATGCCGGACTTAATCAAGTCGTCGATGGGGGGGTTTCTGTCACTGGACAGGAGTTTTCTGGCTGCCTGCACGGCACTGAGCTGGATGAGTCCGTTGTCACTGACAGCATTCTGACAGGAAGGAGAGCGAGAACACGAGGTTAGCGCCAACAGCTCAAGGTGTATGTACGGGATGGGTCTCCACAACACTGACAGAATGCAGGCTTACCTGTAAGATGGCTTCCAGTGTTACATTTTGCTGCAAAACAAAAAAATAGAATTGTGAGATTTGCTGTAGCTACGCGTTTACATGTTGCATGGTTAGAGCTAGGAAACATATTCCTTGAAGCCATAGTGTGAGAGACAATGAGGACTGACTCACCCCTTTGAAGTCAGAGTCTATGTCTGAGTCTTCCAGGCTCTCCTCCTGTGGAACGTTCCTCTTCTTCAGAAGGTGCTCATCTCGTTTGTTCTGTGGGGGGGATATATATATATATATTTTAAGTGTTGAATCTTAGAAGGAATATAGGAGTGAATGCTATTGGGAACATTCACCCACACAGCGAGGGAATAGATTCCCTGCTTGACTCCTACAGGCTAAGACTGCTCCCATAACCTCCCAGTGATGTTAGTGGCAGATAGCACGAGGGAGGAATGCATCCATCTCTGCACGGACGGTTCTCTTCTGCAGCACACATACTGCTATGTGAGAGAACTGCTGTGTCACTCATCCTACATTAGTGGTTTGCTCTTCTGTAAGGGTAGGACCTGGCTTTTTAGCAGAAAAAAAACTGAAGTTCTCTCACTTGTCGTCAAATCATACAGGCCTACTGGATATGTTTCTACAAAACTGCTGGTCAGCTCAGACTTCCTGAAACACTTCTGCAAGCCACATTCAGAGGACACGTTGGGGCCTTAGTGCAAAGACCAAGGGCTCAGAGTAGAGCTGGGCGATATGGACAAAAATCCATACCGCGCTAAATTGTCTGAATTGATGCAATAATGTTAGGTTTGGAACAATGATGTACACCAGTCTAAAATGATCCTTTAAACTACTAGTATGATGCTTGTACATTTTCTAAAATCACCTATTTTAGCAAATGTATTTGATTTCAAACTTCTCCTTTCTCTAATATAGGCTTCTTATCGCAATGAACGATATCAGCTAAATGCCTTCAATAAGTGACCGGTATGGTCAGTGTCAATCATTTTCATTGTATCATCTCAGCTCTAGCTCAGAGTCATATTCCAATGGAATGAAGTCCCCCCCAGATGCTGATCTAAGTTCAGTTTGGCACCATCCCCTCTAAAAGTCATGGTTCTACCCAGAGCAGCTGCTATAGAGTCATACGTCCAAGACAACCCTGTGTGTCTGATGAACCTACTTAATGGCCCCTGGCCAGAGCTCTGTGCTTCTGCAGGCCAGGAGAGGGAAACCCTCCCCAAGGCTGAGGGGTAAGACCAGTCTGGCCTCTCTGACAGGGTGGGAGAGTGAGAGAGGGATGACCTAAATACAGCCAAGGCATCCTGACTCTTCAACAACAACCTGAGCATAAGAAGGGGGGTAGTTTCCACACACACACACACACACACACCTACTTATAAACAAAAGGACTCAGCAGACAGAGCAGCCCATAAGGGGCAGGGGTGGACCAGGCTGCTCGGTCTCGGCCAATTTGATAAACAGAAACTGCAACGTTTCCCATCACAATAAAGATTGAAGACTGAACTATAAACAGTCAATTGAGATGCTGAGGCTCACCTTTCTCAGCTCCACTGTCACTTCATTGCGATGTCTTCGCATAGTCTGTAAGAGAGAGGAGAACAGTCAGAGATGAGCCTAACTACAAGAGCATTAAAAAGACAGCCCATACACTCAAACAAACCACATGCAATGTTAGTCAATTGGAACTGGCTCCATTTTGTTTACAGACTGGGCTTTAGATTACAAGTGTACTGCTGCATGTTGGCAACAGGCGGCAGAGGATCATGTTAACTCGATTGCCAGTCGGGGTATCTTGGTTCATATTACTAACGCTGTGTAACCTCCCTCATGCAAGCAATGATTATGTTTACATTTATCCACCAACTCAAAGGTGTGACCCGCGGCTGCTGGCAAAACCCTGCCCTGACACCCTAACTCAAGGTCACAGTAAAAATCTGATGTGGTTCCGTATGTGTTTGAAACACTCCATCTATTGAAGACGGAACACAATGTTTTGTCAACACTGCCTTTTGTGGGAACTGTGTTTAGGGAGGATAGTGAATCAGCCATGAGAGAAAGCCCGAGAGTGGCTCAGCTGGCCAGCTGGGAGGAGGAAGTCAGAGACCTCTGAAACTCAACAACGATCGATCAAATCTATGGAATTTCAGGCATTTCTCTAGGACACTCATTCCATGCTGGGACAAGAGGGCGACACTTCCTGGGAGAGGGAAGACTGCCTCAGCTCCTGGAGAACACACTAGAGGTCTTCAACCTTTCTTTACATTTGAATACTACTTATTCTGCATAGCCAATGTTGATTGTGGAGTATCCTGCTATATGTTGGGATTATTATTGTATTGTAACAACATCATACACGGCAGTCACTGTGGCCCTCTGTAGTGGTGTAGGTCAGAACTTGTGAAAGGGATACATTTTCTGTAACCTACAGCTTTTAACATTCCTTGAAGTCTAAACACAGCCTAAATCTCACTGAAGATGCTGTGTGTGTCCTCTGATGCAGTAGAATTCAGCACCATAGGAGCAGGGTGAGTGTGTTGCCCTGGGGCACTTCTATAGATCTGATAGGTTACTGTGCCTAAAGGATAGGGGCTGTATCTGGACAAGGCCTTTCGTCTCTGACAACAAGTGATCCATCTCGTATTCTTGGCTGAGCTGCTGGAAGCTTGTCAGCGGGGCTGGTGGGTCGTCAGACATGTGCAAGTCACACTGGCACTTGGCCCCAAAACAACCATGCCGCACTTCTGTTTCCTCTTCTCAATATAGCACATACCAGATGGACAGTAATCCATCATGCCCTCCATTCGAGATTAATGTGTTTCTAATACATAAGAATATGGGATAGTCAACATGTTATGTCGTCCCAAAAGTGGAATATTTATGTTAAGGATGTGTGATCTATACAGATACAAGGGAAATGGCATGTCCCTTTGAATTAAATGTGTCCCTAATCATCGAGTACTGGGTTTTAATTTAACCTTTATTTAAGTAGGCAAGTCGGTTAAGAACAAATTCTTATTTACAGAGACTGCCTACCCGGGCCAAACCCGGACGACGCTGGGCCAATCGTGCACCGCCCTATGGGACTCCAAATACGGCAGGTTGTGAGACAGCCTGGATTCGAAGCAGTGTCTGTCGTGGCGCCTCTAGCACTGAGATACAGTGCCTTAGACCGCTGCGCCACTCGGTATGTTTATTGAATCAGCATGGTGACAGTAGCATCATTAGCTTTAGTTCCAGATGTGCTATGGTGTTTATGGTACAACTGCTCTAACTCACTGTTTGTTGAACACCCACCCTGCGGTCACTGGTATATTGAATTGCAAGCTGTGAGTTAGTTAGCTGGGTATATTATTATAAACTGATTAATAACGCCGAATCTCAACTGTTGCAGCCGTAGAAGTTGAGTTGTGCTAGTTGTTTTGTAACAGTTAATGTGCATCATCCGCCCATTTTGACACATACAACTAGCTATAATTAGCTGGTTTGGTTAGCTGGTAAGCGTATCTAGTTAAGTTACAGTGACTGACTTGCCAACTCGAAATATCAAATGTCATGCCCATGACCGACATAAAGATAGTTCGTTGTCGTTGTCTGGTGCCGTTTACCAATTATAACTATTACTTTAATTTAGGTTAGTTGATGCCAAGAGTAAATTTAAAAATATGTCTATCACAACCTAGCTAGCTGCTAGTAAGCACAGAGTTAGCAACTTTCCTGGCTAGCTAGCAGGCCTTGCGAAAGCCGCGCCCGCTCCGCAAGATAAACTTTAGCTAGTTAGTGAATGTGGATGATATATCATAATCGGCGACACGTTATAGAAAAATAAAACTTCAACAATGACTGACAATGAATACTGCAGCAACCAAACCGAATTGAGAACTAGGTAACCCCGAGTGTTCGCAAGCACTCGTTGCTAACGGCTAGTTAGCCAGCCAGCTAACGTTAGCCTAGCTAGATTCTCACCTCGACATCGCGCCCCTTGTTTTTGAAGCTCTTAATTCGGTGGTTATCCAAGTCAGCGTTTTCTGCCATGGCTGTCTGTGTTCGGGATGTTTAACTAGTCCTGCACTTGAAGCTCCGGAGGGAAAAGAGAAAACGTACTGCTGTTTTGCCGAAGGGTGGCTGGCCAGACGTGATACACCGCGATGGGATAATCTCGTCAGGGAGGAGCCACGGAATCCTGTCAATTGGGGGAGGAGGACCTATGGCTAGTATGTGTGCATCCCCTGGTGAACCCACTTCCTTGCAACATAGTTGCGCAATGTAACTAGTTGATACCTTTAAATTGCTGCAATATATCCAGTTGTTTTTTAATCTCCAATGAAGATGCTGTACATTATTACCAAACGATTTGCTAATCAACTATGGCTGGCTACTTTACACTGATTGCTTGGTGTTATTGACAGATAGGTTGGATTTGAGCCCAAAGGGGGGAAGGACTTCATTATGAAGAGTCACTGAAGATCAATGCTTCACAAATTAAACAAAAAATGAATTGACTTTACTGTTAATCCACACAAATGTAGCTACACTAATATGTGAACAACAAACAATCAAATCACTACTACATTTTGTTGTTTAGCATTGCTTTAATTTATTACCTACAACTAAATAAACATTATCATATTGAACTTGGGGAGACTACAGAAACATATTCTCACATATTACCCCTCCTGTTTTTTCAGATTAAGTGCCACTCACTGTCATTTACTGAACTAAACAGACAGGAGTGTAGTCTGAATAAAACAGACACAAAGCTAAAACATTAAAAAAACAATGCAACAAAAAATTAATAATGCTAATCCCATGTTGAATTAATGTAGATGTAACTTTAGACCCATGTCTACTGTCTGGAGCCAAACCATCCACCTGGGGGGCCAACCTCACTGTACTCCATTTAGTAACTTTAGTACCACCTGAGGTTGCCGAGGGGAGGACAGCTCATGATTATGTTTGTAACGGAATGAATTGAATGGAATCACATGGTAACCATGTGTTTGATGTATTTGATACTATTCCACTCCAGCCATTACCACGAGCCAGTCCTCCCCAATTAAGGTGCCTCAAACTCCTGTGTTTTATTACTCAATTTACTCCATTGGGGCTGAATGATCAATCTCAATTTGTGGCTCATATTAGCCCCCAGTGGTAACATTCTGTACTGTCACCAGCCTCTCCAACTGAAGTTATGTGACTGCACTCACCTAGCATGAGATTTGTTTTGTTTACGGTTGGTGTTCAGGAAATGTTCACTGAATACCACTCCTCTCCTTAGACCCATTCTTGTCTGCAATGATTTAAACTGTCAGTCATCTAAACATGGGTGCCCAGGACCTAATATCATTCAAATAATGGAGGTCAAAAATTCACCACTACTCTGTCAAATCTCAGAAGACACCAAGACTCAAGAAGAGCTAGGATCCTGGATGGCAAAGATACAGATTTTAAAGTTATCAGTGGACAAGTTTTTGTAGATAGAGATTGGACTTTCTTTAAATACATCCTGGATTATATGAGGACAGGTCAAATCACCTTGCCAGCAGAATTCTCTGACTACAATGGCTTGGCTCAAGAAGCACAGTTCTATGGTTTGTATCCATTGGCACTTTCGGTTGAGAGGAACATCCATCGATCCAGAGTTGAGGTTCTAGAATTGCGCTTCTCTGTCCAGGAAACACGGATTCTTCCAAATATTCTGCTCCAACAACAAATCTCTGGAGGCTATGGCGAGAAGGATATCCATTTTCGTGGAACATCCAAATCTAAATGGGAATTTCCCACACCTGCCTTAAGAACTCCAGCACATCTCATCCTGTACCGGTCCAGAGAGCCTCTCACCACGACATGGTGTTCCACTGTGGGACTGACCAACTAGCCAGGGATGACTTCTCTGCCAGGTGTGGGGAAGTTACAGTATTATACCCATCTCAGTGTCTCCCATTGGCCAATTCCTACCTTATGATGAGTTTATTAGTCGCATGCTCCTGCTCCAGTTTCAACTGTTCTGCCTTACTATTATTCAACCATGCTGGTCATTTATGAACATTTGAACATCTTGGCCACGTTCTGTTATAATCTCCACCCGGCACAGCCAGAAGAGGACTGGCCACCCCACATATGCTCTCTCTAATTCTCTCTTTCTTTCTCTCTCTCGGAGGACCTGAGCCCTAGGACCGTGCCCCAGGACTACCTGACATGATGGCTCCTTGCTGTCCCCAGTCCACCTGACTGTGCTGCTGCTCCAGTTTCAACTGTTCTTCCTTATTATTATTTGACCATGCTGGTCATTTATGAACATTTGAACATCTTGGTCATGTTCTGTTATAATCTCTACCCGGCACAGCCAGAAGAGGACTGGCCACCCCACATAGCCCGGTTCCTCTCTAGGTTTCTTCCTAGGATTTGGCCTTTCTAGGGAGTTTTTCCTAGCCACCGTGCTTTTACACCTGCATTGTTTGCTGTTTGGGGTTTTAGGCTGGGTTTCTGTACAGCACTTTGAGATATCAGCTGATGTACGAAGGGCTATATAAATAAATTTGATTTGATTTGATTTGATGCACAGAGTTGCAGATGTAATTGCAGGGTACAGTGAAATTCTTAAGCTCCGAGCTCCGACAGTGCAGGTCAAAAAGAGAAGTGAATGAAACAATACAAATAATAATTAAAACATACACATATTTACAACTGTAACACTAATACATGTCCATTGGGGGGTGGGGGCAGGGCAAATGTCCATTGGGGCAGGTAGAATGTCCCTGGGGGATTGTCCATTGGCGGAGCAGCAGGGGGGAAGTGAGAAATCAGTGGATTTCAGACAATTGAGATGGATCCATTCTCTGAGAGTCAGACTGGATTGACCAGCAGATGGCGACAAAGGATAATAATGTTGAGGGCCATAATGTCAATATACTTCACCTCACCATTTGTCTCAATTTATACAGTATATTTTATTTGACATCAATTTCCTGTGTCCTAAAGTATATTTCCAAAAGTACAATTATTTAAATTGAAATAGAATTGAGAATGTATTTGATCAAGAATACAAATAAAACATTTTTTTTATATAAACTCTTTGTTTAATTCAACCAGGAAGCCCATACACTGATGTCGAACGGCAATGCTTTGCTTCAACAGCACCGTCAATACTGGAGGCTTCAGCAGTGGTGAACTCCAATATTTACGTGCTGCTACAGCAAGGCAGCCAGTCACAGAATGGCGGTCACAAGCCTCGGATGTCCAGGCTTCGCTCACGTTGTCACAGACATGCACATAACACCACAGCCATCCTCTCTTGTACCCAGGCTGAACTCTCAAGTCCTTGCCTTAGACACTTCTGTGTCTACGTCTGAGGGGATAGGGTGGTGGTAAGCATAGGTTGGGCAACTCTGGACCTGGAGGGCCACGGTGTATGCAGGCTTGTGCTCCGGCACACTTGATTTAATTGATTGTGGTCTTAAACCACAATTAGTTTAATCAGGTGTGTTAGAGCTGGGTTGTAACAAAAGCCTGCATACACCGTGGCCCTCCAGGGCTTAGCATAGCAGGTGGAACTATTTGTGTATTGCTTTCACTCTTCCAATCCTTTTTTCCATGTTTCTCCAGGCGTTACTGCAACAGCACAGTACAGCCTGTATCCCTGTATTACCCACAAACCATTCTGTGCTGCTTCAGCACTGCAAGGCCTGACACATCTACACTAACATATTCACACATACCCATCAGCTGGGTATGAAGGATGGCTAGAGTTCTCCTCTATCTGAAACAAGACAAGAAAAGCCAATGAAGTTGGGATAGTATGGTCATAGAACAATAACAGCATGCTGTATCCTCTGCCATGAGGTATGGGCCTTTATGGCACAAGTGGTAGTATGCACAGGGTCAGTTGTAACACCTACAAATTGGAAACCACTTAGAAAGCTGTTATTCAATGTGCTAATACTTGGTTAATGTCTCTACATACCTGAGACGTTTTAGGAGTACCAGTCAATCATTTTTTATTTCATTGACCAAAACGTGTTTTTAGGCCTAACATGAATAGTCTTGATGCCTCCATTTTTGTATGACCAGTGGAACATTCCCCATGTATCTAATCATATATAATTTATCTGTAAGAATAGATCTTTTGATTAGTTGATTACAATAATTATTGTAGTATTTGTTTTCAAAAGACTCAGATTAGATTAAAATTAGGGGATCAAATGAAGCATTTTATAAATTGGTATTTTATATGGTATTTAGACACATTCACATAATGATATAACATTTCACTTCTATACATCAAGTTTCCCAGTACAACTAAGATAATACATTTTTTTTTAAAGTACAGTTCATACTTTTGAATGCTTATATTCATTTTGGATAATTCGTTTTTAATTATAACTTTTTTTTGTCAACTTAGTTTATTTCCATCTAAATATCAGTTTCAAATCATAACATTTTTCAATTAACACTTATTTTTTTACAATTGAAGAGAGCAGCCTGTTTGAACCTTCTGCCACTCTCGTTGAACTGTAAACGTCTGTATGTCCTAGAAACGTAATTACAGTGTGCAATGGTTGCTAAGACATGTGTGTTGTTTGTATAAAAATATTATTAATCTAACTCAAACAATCTTTTCAGAAATAAGTCAAAGGCAAAATGTGTTCATTTAGCCTCGGTCTACCCTAAGCACCACTATTTATAATACATAAATGAACAGTTGAGATTGACAAATCCATGCATTGTTGCATTATATAATATAATGTATATATTTTTTAAATAATTCATATTTATTTCTATCACTTATTACATATTTTCTTAGGCTCTGGCAGTGATAAAACAACAGTTGATGTGGAGAACTCCACCGCAACTGAAACGGAAGTCCCGCCTCTTATTGGTTACAGTTGATGATGGAACCCGTTTTTTTGTTTGTTTTTACCCGTTTTTAAATTGATCGAGTTGTTGATGCCTCAAAAGTAGTTTTTCTCCCGTGGTTGAGTCTACTGTCTGTTACACGAGGTCATTGTTATTGTAAACAGTCGACCCTCCACATCACATATTAGTATGTATCTGTTAATCAAATACAAATAAGGAAGTGTACAGGCTATATATAGTATAATTGTCATTTATGAAATGAAATAATATTTTAAGGTAGGCTATTTCCAACAATGTATTTAGTGAGGAACACACACTGCGATCGTAACAACAACTGCACCCACCGACTTGATGAAAAAAATGTTACAGACCGACTGAGTGAGAATAACGGTCACAACAACTGTCACACACAGACTTGACGAAAAGAATGTTTACAGACCAACTGAGTGAGAATACATGAGTAGCTACTTACCTGCGCGTATGACACCTGGAGACGGTAGCCTATAGCCAATGATCCCGTTTAGACTCTTACCAATGTGCACAGGAAGCCGCGGATTGAAACAACATAATATTCCAGTGAGTTTAACCAGCCGGTCATCACGCTTCAAGGAAGTTCTATTCTTTTGTTACTACTGTAGTAGCCTATTTATAAACTACCCAATAACGCTAGTTTTGCGAGGGACGCGGGGCGAAGGCATTTGAAGAAAAAAGGGAGATCACTTGACCTCAGCCGACACAAGAGATAATACACACATCAATGCATCCTCCATCGACTTTATATATATAGACAGAGCGCGACCACTCCCCCCATCTCTATAAAACCATAATCTGCGATCCCTCTTCCAAAGACGTGCTCCTCGGGGAGAGAAGAAGTCGCATTTCGAAGTTCGGTTAAGTGATGACTATAGTCTTCAGCAGTGGTTTAAAGTGCTTAAGTAAAAACACTTGAAAGTACTACTTTAGTCGTTTTTTTCGGTATCTGTACTTTACTATTTATATTTATGGAAACTTTTACTTTTACTTCACTACATTACTTAAGATAATAATGTACTTTTAACTCCATACATTTTCCCTGACACCCAAAAGTATTCTTACATTTTGACAAGAATGGTCAAATTCACATAATTACCAAGAGAAAATCCCTGGTCATCCTTACTGCCTCTGATCTGGCAAACTCACAAAACACAAATGCGTTGCTTGTAAATTATGTCTGAGTGTTGGAGTGTGCCCCTGGCTATCCAATAAAAAATGAAGATTGTGCCTTCTGGTTTGCTTAATGTAAGGAATTCGAACTTATTTATACTTGTACTTTTACTTTTGATACTTAAGTACATTTGAGCTATTCCATTTCACTTTAACACTTTTAACACCAAATACTTTTAGACTTTTACTCAACTAGTATTTTACTGGGTGACATTCACTTTTACTTGAGTTATTTTCTATTAAGGTATCTAATTGAGTACTTTTTCCACCGCTGGTCGTCAGGAGCTGTCAGGCTTTTTCTTTAACTCTGTATTATGAACAATTTGGGGCGTAATTTTGAGTGGTTGGATAAACCGAGGCCCGACAGTGGGGAATTGTATCTCACGCGTCAACGCCAACAGACGCTGGCTGCACTGCATTGCAATGATGATGAAAATATTCCATTCGTTGGTAATGTCGTTTTAAAGTTGCTTCATACAATGAAATAGCAATTGAAAGTGTTGTTGGTGGAATTGCCTTAATCTTTTAAATTTTACATTGTTGTCCACATTCTTCTCGTTCCATGTAGCACACATTTTCAATATCATCACTTTGTTTCTCGTTTTCTGTGATCAAAATTGTAAGAGCAAAATTTAGTATTTTGAAGGTGCATGTGTTTAGTCGTAAATTATATACATTTTCACGCTTAGTTTCACGCTTAGTTCATTAATTTATTTGAAATAATGTATTTTAATGTTACATTTTGATGTCACACTACTTAGGCTACATGAAATGTAGTACATTTCTAGCTAGTTGTTGAATTAAAACATCATTTGTTTCATTACAGTTCAATTAATGTACACGCTATAGCTATAGGTTGAAAGTCTATCTGAAAGGAAGATACACGAAATAGAAACAATTCGTTTTCGAAAATATTTGCAGTAAGACATCGTAAGGCTACTCAACAAACGAGCATCAACTCTGCTTGGAATAGTATTGTCGCGTGCTCACTGAAATAAGTTAGCCCAGTCTGATTATCGAAAAGAAACATGTGTTGGAAAACAAAACTCTGAATTTGTCGTCTTCATTTAAATAGCAATGAGCTAATATTTGGAATGCATTATATAGGTTATAGTCTATGAACCCTTTTAATCCTTGAAATAATGTATGCAATGTATCGGAGGCCTATTTAATGGAACATTGGTCTTACAAAGGTGTTTTTCATTTATCCAAATCTTCATTATAGGCCTATGGATAAAATACTGTAAAATATCATGCCTATTACTAAATCCCGCTTTAATCTGTGACACCTGCCGTCCGCGTGCAACCCGAAGATTGTATTCATGTTTCTTTTATTTACTCTTACATGGAACGAATTTGAAACATAAATTCGTCCAGTTTTCTTACAATTCAGTCATTGTCTTATACTTTACTTGAAACTACAGCTGAGTAATTGGTCTACATTCTTACCAAAGTACAGTAACAGCATGGCATAAAGACAATCTGTTGCATCACTTTCTCTGATGTGTCTTTATCGACAAAAGGCATCGGAGATGACAGACGTGTCTGCTATTGCAACAGAAGACCCACAGTATCTGCAAAAGCCCAACCTCACAAACAGTTGATGTTCCATAAGTGAAACAAAACATGACAGTGGATCCTATCAACAAACATAGCCTACATGCAATGGTGTTGAA
Source organism: Oncorhynchus gorbuscha (assembly GCF_021184085.1). Classification (NCBI taxonomy): domain Eukaryota; kingdom Metazoa; phylum Chordata; class Actinopteri; order Salmoniformes; family Salmonidae; genus Oncorhynchus; species Oncorhynchus gorbuscha. The sequence goes on from NC_060195.1 coordinate 64,680,559, forward strand.
AATTACCCAGTTTACCGGGGCAACTGAAAGCCCATGCTTCAGTGGAAGTGGTAGAGTGGGGATCCACTGTATGAATAAAGTATATACTAAACAAAAATATAAACGCAACAAGCAACAATTTCAAAGATTTTACTGAGTTACAGTTCATAGAAGGAAATCAGTCAATTTAGTTAAATTCATTAGGCCCTAATCTATGGATTTCACATGACTGGGCAGGGGCGCAGCCATGGGTGGGCCTGGGAGGGCATAGGCCCAGCGACTTGGGAGCCAGGTCCACCCATTAGGGAGCCAGGCCCAGTCAATTAGAATGAGTTCTTCCACAGAAACAGACATCAATACTACTCAGCACCCCCATCCCCCTCCTCAGACAATCCCGCAAGTGAAGAACCCGGATGTGGAGGTCCTGGGCTGGCGAGGTTACACGTGGTCAACGGTTGTGGGGCCTGTTGGATGTACTGTAAAATTCTATAAAATAATGTTGGTAGAGAAAGGAACATTACATTCTCTAGCTACAGCTCTGGTGGACATTCCTGCAGTCACCATGCCAATTGCACGCTCCCTCAAATCTTGAGACATCTGTGGCATTGTGTTGTGTGACAAAACCACACATTTTAGAGTTGCCTTTTATTATCCCCAGCACAAGGTGCACCTGTGTAATGATCATGCTGTTTAATCATTTTATTGATATGCCACACCTGTCATATTAATGGATTATCTTTAGTAAAGGAGATCTTTTATTTCAGCTCATGAAAAATGGGACCAACACTTTACATGTTTTGTTTATATTTTTGTTCAGTATAGATTAGTTCATGAAAATTAAAGAAGATAATGAAGCTCATTTCTGTATAAGCAACTGATGAGGTAAAAATGGCAGACTAAAGTCCATGGAGACAAGACAACACAGGAGCAAAAGGTGTCCTATATCCCCTGTGCACCTCTCAACCCCTCTCTCTGTCTATCTTTATCTTTCTTCATGTCCCATCAGGTTAAATGTTTGTCTGCATTTCTGAGCAATCAGTGTGCTTGCTTCCTGACTATTTATAAAGGACTAGTTGCTACCCTCTTCGATTACACTAGTCCCCATCCCTTTCCATACTGAGACCTATCCTCTAGCCATAGGTCCCTTCCCATTTAGTGATTTCAGATATGAAGTGGCTGGATAGGTTTAAGCAATATGGTAAGGATTTTATTAGTCTTCCAAATGGACTTGGGTAACTTCCACCATGTTGCTTACAACTATCCACTTCCCTCAGATCTACAAACACCATACGGTGGAACTAGAGATGTAGGATCTTAATTTGAGCCAGAAAATAATCTTGCAGCATCAGGACATTTGAATTATTATGTGGATTATAATTAATAGACATTTTTTTGTAGGGGTTGATGCATTCTTTGGAAGAGAAAATCAAGGACGAAATTTAACAGTGTAAATTACAAACTTCAGAATACTTTTTAAACCTCAAATACACCACAAGTTTTAAATTCCCCTTGCATTGCAGGAAAGTTCTCTTGCAACAGGCTGATCCATTTAAGATCCTACATCTGTAGGGAGAGAAGGTTCTAGAGATTATTTTAGGACTGGGCTGAACAGTATCTGTGCAGTAGCAGTAGCCCAACCCATCAATGCAACACAAGACAGGACACAGAATCCAGATCCAGGGTTGTGATCACCGACAAACGCGATGTACAGAAATAAAGCCAGAACAAGTTGTCACCAGGTCTTAACTCTTTAAGTTTGGGGAATGGCCAGCAAGTGCAGTGTGGGGCTGTGAGAGGCGATATGGGGAATGGCCAGCAAGTGCAGTGTGGGGCTGTGAGAGGCGATATGGGGAATGGCCAGCAAGTGCAGTGTGGGGCTGTGAGAGGCGATATGGGGAATGGCCAGCAAGTGCAGTGTGGGGCTGTGGGGAATGGCCAGATATGGGGAATGGCCAGCAAGTGCAGTGTGGGGCTGTGAGAGGCGATATGGGGAATGGCCAGCAAGTGCAGTGTGGGGCTGTGAGAGGCGATATGGGGAATGGCCAGCAAGTGCAGTGTGGGGCTGTGAGAGGCGATATGGGGAATGGCCAGCAAGTGCAGTGTGGGGCTGTGAGAGGCGACATGGGGAATGGCCAGCAAGTGCAGTGTGGGGCTGTGGGGCTGAGAGGCGATATGGGGAATGGCCAGCAAGTGCAGTGTGGGGCTGTGAGAGGCGATATGGGGAATGGCCAGCAAGTGCAGTGTGGGGCTGGGCTGTGGCCAGCAAGTGCAGTGTGGGGCTGTGAGAGGCGATATGGGGAATGGCCAGCAAGTGCAGTGTGGGGCTGTGAGAGGCGACATGGGGAATGGCCAGCAAGTGCAGTGTGGGGCTGTGAGAGGCTGTGGGGAATGGCCAGCAAGTGCAGTGTGGGGCTGGGAATGGGGAATGGCCAGCAAGTGCAGTGTGGGGCTGTGAGAGGCGACATGGGGAATGGCCAGCAAGTGCAGTGTGGGGCTGTGAGAGGCGATATGGGGAATGGCCAGCAAGTGCAGTGTGGGGCTGTGAGAGGCGATATGGGGAATGGCCAGCAAGTGCAGTGTGGGGCTGTGAGAGGCGACATGGGGAATGGCCAGCAAGTGCAGTGTGGGGCTGTGAGAGGCGACATGGGGAATGGCCAGCAAGTGCAGTGTGGGGCTGTGAGAGGCGATATGGGGAATGGCCAGCAAGTGCAGTGTGGGGCTGTGAGAGGCGATATGGGGAATGGCCAGCAAGTGCAGTGTGGGGCTGTGAGAGGCGATATGGGGAATGGCCAGCAAGTGCAGTGTGGGGCTGTGAGAGGCGATATGGGGAATGGCCAGCAAGTGCAGTGTGGGGCTGTGAGAGGCGATATGGGGAATGGCCAGCAAGTGCAGTGTGGGGCTGTGAGAGGCGATATGGGGAATGGCCAGCCAGTGCAGTGTGGGGCTGTGAGAGGCGATATGGGGAATAACGTGTGTCTGTGTGTTGATACTGAGAACATCGTCAGGTTTTAAAAGTAGTCTCATATCTATGTAGTCCAAACCAAACCTTAGTTTTGATTATGGTTATAAACCTGTAGTTATTCTGCAGGTATTCTGTTATGAGTACATTTTTATGGGCCAATTAGGTTAGTTTTTTCAGTACTAGTTTTCTGTTACTTCATGTGGAAATGTACATAAATAATAACTCTTTAAACACAAAGATCAGTGGCTTAGGGTCAACATCGTCCTATCCCCATTCCTCCCTGTGTGGGAGTGGCTGGTTGATGCAGCAAGAGTGTTTCTCCCAGGCCGTTGGTAGGGAAAGACAAAGACACACACGCACGCACGCACGCACACACGCACACACACACACACACACACACACACACACACACACACACACACACACACACACACACACACACACACACACACACACACACACACACACACACACACACACACACACACACACACACACACACACACACACACACACACACACACACACACACACACACACACAATTACGCAACAGTGTGTGTAATGACAGCAGCTGCTCCCTGCCTGCATAACCAAGGTGCCGGAGCAAACGACAGCAAATGCCTGAAATTCTGACTTCTGGAATATTCCCTCGTTCAGCCAACGCTCCACCCTGTCGAAGTAATCTGACACATGGTGCAAGTTTGGGCATGCGTTAGTGGCATTAGTCGTGTGTGTGTGTTTGTACATCAAAACCTATGCAACCATACTGTATGTCGGCAGACATCCAAGAAGGATAACATGTCAGAGAAAGAGAGAGTATGTGAGAGAGAGAAAGAAAGAAAGAAAGAGAGAGAGAATGAGAGAGAGAGAGAGAGAGAAAGAGAGGAAGCAAAAGAAAGACAGAGAGAGAGTGTGGTTGAGAATAATAAGAGAGAGAAAAAGCTTTATTGAGAGTGTAAGAGACAGAAAGAGACAGAGAGTCAGTCTAACGTTCTGTTAGCGTGTTCCATTTGCACCCAGTCCACAGTGCCCCTCTGTCCCCCTATAACCCATGCTCCCTATTAGCATGGTGGTCCTACAGAGGAGAAAGCTGGTTATTCAGAGAGCCAGGCCACAGACAACATCAGCCGTCACATCAGAACAGGGCTCTGTATAAATAGAGGGGAGCCACTGGCCTCTGGAGGGGACCATTGCCACCATCGCGTGACTCTGAACACAGTCCTGAGAGGCCCAACAGTCACGATCTGCCCTCAGGGGTGAACCCCAACTTTTATGAATTGAGGAGAAGTATGAATAGTTGCTTGCCTGGTTTCCTGAGAGTCTTTTCCTTTTCTGTTTGGGCCAACTTGTTGTTGAATGTAGAAGCAGTCAGGCAGCCTGGATAGGTAAATGGCTACGCCGAATATAGACACTTAAAAAGAAAGAAAGAGAGAGAAAATTAAGAGATAGAAAGAGAGACTGATTGACAGAGGTAGTCTGTGTTGTCTTAAGAGAAATGGGCGCAGAGAGGAGAAAGAGAGAGATGAAAGCCTACCATCTCTCCTGGCTGCTGTCCAGACAATGATGTCATGTTTAATGACCTCACCATGCAGTGTCATCATCGCCCCCCTTGTGCACCACTTTAGGTGCACCACAGCCCAAAGTGTCTGTCTCTTAACCACCGATATTACTGTACTACCACATGTCTCCATTGCCCAACACCTTGCGTAAAGCCCACTAATCTTAATGGCTTCAATGGCATGGCCTATTAACTTGGTGTGAGCTAATTAGCTTGTTTACCCCAAGGCCAGGGAAAGGCAACCATGTGATCAGGGTAGCTTTGAAGTAATTCTATTACAATATCTCTGAAGAGCTACTCACACCATGGATGAGTGGATCCTTCACTGTACATGGAGGCGTAGGTGGACGCTCTCTCTCTGTCTCTCTGTCTCTCTGTCTCTCTCTCTCTCTCTCTCTCTCTCTCTCTCTCTCTCTCTCTCTCTCTCTCTCTCTCTCTCTCTCTCTCTCTCTCTCTCTCTCTCTCTCTCTCTCTCTCAACCTCTCTCTCCCCCTCTCTTTCTCTCTCTCTTTCTCTCTCTCTCTCGGACGCTGGCCCGATGTCTTCATCTTCAGGGAAAGCTAGTAATGCACCGTGACAGTAGCTGTCTGAGAGGAACTACTGGAGGCCTTCCTTTTCATGTTCTCCTAAAATAAATTGCATATTTTTTCTCTCTCTCTCTTTATGTCTGCGAGAGAACTAAGGGAGTCTTTATCCTGAGAGTCGGTTAGAGAGGCTGGGAACTCCAAATATAGAAATAAAACTAATAGAAGTGTACACAGTTCTAAAATCCATATGATTGTTAATTTAAGTGTTTAAAGCACCTTTTTAAATAGCAAATAAACCAAATTCATAGCAATATTATTATAGCCATATAGCCTACAGCTCAACTAGAAAACAAACCATTTCCACAGTACAGCAGTCTGTTGATCTGTGTACCCAGCCAGCCTGCTGCTGCTGCTGGTTTCTAGTGGATGATGGAGTTGTAGTAGAAGTTAATTAAAGGACAGGCGTCATTCCCTCCCGCCATCCCTCACACCGCTCAGTCCTGTGGGCGCCAGGGAAATAACAGGCCTCTCTCTCTCTCTTCACTGCTCTCAGAGCCCAGGGCCTCGTCTCAATCCCGAAAGTCACTCCCTTTCCTCCTATGCCCTCTATTCTCCGTCACTTCCCTTCAAATAAGTTAGCGATAGGTCCACCTAGCTGAGGCTATATTGCAATTCACCTATTTGTTTTAGCCAGATCTGTGACAAGAAGTGAACAAGGGCAGAGAGCAGAGTAGAGGGGGGAACTCTTTGGCAATAAAAGGCATGCAGCCCTTGGGCGGCTCCATTGGTCAGTGCCCCAAAAAGTGTCAGACAGGTCACAAACTCCCCTAGACAACCCTCCCCACTGCCCACCCCGCAACAAAAGAGCCAGCATCACCATATTCCTCTGGGATTGGGCGTGTCCAGAGAAGGGAAAAACAACAGTTGAATCTGAGTGCTGTTAAACTCCACATTCACCCTGATTATAATCTCTGGCTTTGCTGTTTGTTTGTTTTCAAACCCACCAAGGTTTACATTAGGAGCTCTGAAGTGTGGAAAATGCCTGCCAAGACCAAGACAGAGCTAAAAGAATAACCCAGCAAAACATCCCTGCACGGTTGATGACCCGTCTTCTTGAGATGCATGGCGAATCTACAATACTGCAGTATACACTGTTTCATGCTTCATTCTGACTAACAGATCAACATGGTTTATTTAAGTGGAAAAGCAACTTTGAATTGATAACCATTCAAATGAATGTCAGGTGGAAAAACACACAGATGTAGTTTACTTTACGAAGTCCTCCTCCGGATTGTAAGCTCCCCTTTGGCAGAAGAAAGTCATGATGTCATCACAGGGTATTCCCTTCTTCACTCTACCAAATATAGGCAGGAAGAATGGCCTTCTGTAGTTTTAGGAAAGTGTGTGTGTGTGCAGTCATAACGATGGGCCCGCGGCTAATGTCGCCTCAACATTCTGCCAAGGAATGAATGGAAAGCGTGAATGGAATGTCTGGTATTCCCTAAATCATCACATAGGTAGTTTCTCTCTCATAGCTAAAGACTGGTATGTTTTTCTGACCCCCAACCTTTACAGTAATTGTTTGTAGAACTGTCTGATGTTTGTGGAACTATTTCCATTCTTTTTTATTTTGTTTCATGATGGATCAAAGGTATGTGACCTGTGACTTGTAGTAAAGAACATAACACATTTCCTTTGATATTTCCTTTGGAAAAACAGGCCAGCGTCAATTTGTGACTTACAACCAAAAAACTAAATGAATGCTGACATAAGCCCTCAGCATGTTTCCAAAAGGCTTGGTGGGTTACAGTACATTAAGGTTTCCATGTTTCCTTAGCATTTAAAGTAACTGTGGAGTGAAAATCAAACGTATAAAAGTTCATATTCTGTTAACTCATACCCAAATAATGTTGTTGACTTTTCCTATACTCATATTTGTGGCAAAAGCATAAATTGGAGAAAAAAAACACTTCAAAAACTCCACCTCAAACTTGTATCTCAAACAGAACATTTAAAAAATGCTTGCTATTTCCTCATATAACATGATGTCATGTTGGCTCATTGGCTGAGCTGGCCAATCAGTGGTTTACTCACATAAATATGATATAAATATTTAACGACCGGTATACACCCACACCATTCTGTTGTTGGGGTACGCCCACACCATTCTGTTGTTGGGGTACGCCCACACCATTCTGTTGTTGGGGTACGCCCACACCATTCTGTTGTTGGGGTACGCCCACACCATTCTGTTGTTGGGGTACGCCCACACCATTCTGTTGTTGGGGTACGCCCACACCATTCTGTTGTTGGGGTACGCCCACACCATTCTGTTGTTGAGGTACGCCCACACCATTCTGTTGTTGGGGTACGCCCACACCATTCTGTTGTTGGGGTACGCCCACACCATTCTGTTGTTGGGGTACGCCCACACCATTCTGTTGTTGGGGTACGCCCACACCATTCAAACACATAAAATCTTTAAACATAATTCATTACAATTGCTTGAAAGGAAAACGATTTCACTCATATTGTAGTTCATTTTAGGTCATATTGTATAGAAATCTGGAAACACTGAACAGTTACTTTAAGGAGAGAACATCATCAAAGATGGGCCTTGTTAGATGAACTATCTCACGCTACATTTTACAAACTGCCTCGGTAATTATTGTTTTCAACAAACTCTTCCATGTCTCTTCTTACATAAACTGTTCTCAACCGCAATTACAACTTGCAGCAAACCTATCCAAAAGCCTCTGAGGAGAGCGGCAGGGAGAAATTAGAAACCTAGAATACGACACTGTTAGCAAACAGCCACATAAAATCAAATCAGTAAGTTGTCTGGGCCTCTTGGAAGACATGTTACCGGTTAAGTCTCACGTCACCCAAGAGCAGCAGGTCACAACACCCTGTCTGTATATCAGTGGTGTGTGTGTGTGTGTGTGTGTGTGTGTGTGTGTGTGTGTGTGTGTGTGTGTGTGTGTGTGTGTGTGTGTGTGTGTGTGTGTGTGTGTGTGTGTGTGTGTGTGTGTGTGTGTGTGTGTGTGTGTGTGTGTGTGTGTGTGAGTGGTTATTGGGGTCTCAGTGAGTCACACTAACCTGCAATGTCTAATGAAACATGACCCACACATCCTGCCGTTCATTCCGACTGTCTCCCTTTGCGTCGCAGTCTGGGGTCTTTAAGCCTGTATTTCTCCATTCGTTCCTCAACCTCGGAATTCATTACTGACTGTCTCCCTTTGCGTCGCAGTCTGGGGTCTTTAAGCCTGTATTTCTCCATTCGTTCCTCAACCTCGGAATTCATTACTGACTGTCTCCCTTTGCGTCGCAGTCTGGGGTCTTTAAGCCTGTATTTCTCCATTCGTTCCTCAACCTCGGAATTCATTACTGACTGTCTCCCTTTGCGTCGCAGTCTGGGGTCTTTAAGCCTGTATTTCTCCATTCGTTCCTCAACCTCGGAATTCATTACTGACTGTCTCCCTTTGCGTCGCAGTCTGGGGTCTTTAAGCCTGTATTTCTCCATTCGTTCCTCAACCTCGGAATTCATTACTGACTGTCTCCCTTTGTGTCGCAGTCTGGGGTCTTTAAGCCTGTATTTCTCCATTCGTTCCTCAACCTCGGAATTCATTACTGACTGTCTCCCTTTGCGTCGCAGTCTGGGGTCTTTAAGCCTGTATTTCTCCATTCGTTCCTCAACCTCGGAATTCATTACTGACTGTCTCCCTTTGCGTCGCAGTCTGGGGTCTTTAAGCCTGTATTTCTCCATTCGTTCCTCAACCTCGGAATTCATTACTGACTGTCTTACGTTCCTGACCGCAAGAACGTAAGACAGTCAAACAAGAAAACAATCACCTCAGCATTCTGATGAGGTCATTCCCAACAAGTAACAGCTCCCGGTGTGATGACACAGACCCACAAAGTATCCCAGGAATGTCCTCGCCCAAATATACTGAACTAAAATGTAAAACGCAACATGTAACCATTTCAAAGATTTGACTGAGTTCTAGTTCATATGAGGAAATCAGTCAATTGAGAAAAAAATGTTTTGGCTCTAATCTATGGATTTCACTTGACTGAGAATACAGATAGGTATCTGTTGGTCATAGATACCTTAAATAAATGGTCCTCAGGATCTGGTCACAAGAGGTACCTGTGTAATGATCTCCCGGTCGCAGCCGGTTACGACAGAGCCTGGGCGCGAACCCAGAGTCTCTGATGGCACAGCTGGCACTGCAGTACAGTGCCCTTAACCACTGCGCCACCCGGGAGGCACATTGTAGGATTTGTAATGAATTTATTTGCAAATTATGGTGGAAAATAAGTATTTGGTCAAGAACAAAAGTTTATCTCAATACTTTGTTATATACCCTTTGTTGGCAATGACAGAGGTCAAACGTTTTCTGTAAGTCTTCACAAGGTTTTCACACACTGTTGCTGGTATTTTGACCCATCCCTCCATGCAGATCTCCTCTAGAGCAGTGATGTTTTGGGGCTGTTGCTGGGCAACACGGACTTTCAACTCCCTCCAAAGATTTTCTATGGGGTTGAGATCTGGAGACTGGCTAGGCCAGTCCAGGACCTTGAAATGCTTCTTACGAAGCCACTCCTTTGTTGCCCGGGCGGTGTGTTTGGGATCATTGTCATGCTGAAAGACACAGCCACGTTTCATCTTCAATGCCCTTGCTGATGGTAGGCTTTGTTACTTTGGTCCCAGCTCTCTGCAGGTCATTTACTAGGTCCCCCCGTGTGGTTCTGGGATTTTTGCTCACCGTTCTTGTGATCATTTTGACCCCAGGGGGTGAGATCTTGCGTGGATCCCCAGATCGAGGGAGATTATCAGTGGTCTTGTATGTCTTCCATTTCCTAATAATTGCTCCCACAGTTGATTTCTTCAAACCAAGCTGCTTACCTATTGCAGATTCAGTCTTGCCAGCCTGGTGCAGGTCTACAATTTTGTTTCTGGTGTCCTTTGACACCTCTTTGGTCTTGGCCATAGTGGAGTTTGGAGTGTGACTGTTTGAGGTTGTGGACAGGTGTATTTTATACTGATAACAAGTTCAAACAGGTGCCATTAATACAGGTAACGAGTGGAGGACAGAGGAGCCTCTTAAAGAAGAAGTTACAGGTCTGCGAGAGCCAGAAATCTTGCTTGTTTGTAGGTGACCAAATACTTATTTTCCACCATAATTTGCAAAAGAATTCATAAAAAATCCTACATGTGATTTTATGGATTTTTTTTCTAATTTTGTCTGTCATAGTTGAAGTGTACCTATGATTAAAATTACAGGCCTCTCTCATATTTTTAAGTGGGAGAACTTGCACAATTGGGGGCTGACTAAATACTTTTTTTGCCCCACTGTATATGGTACAATTAAGCGTGGTTAGTTAGCACTGTTATCTAAATGAGTTTAACTCACCCCTCCCTGGTGTATATACTGTGAATGTCTGAATGAGCATCCTTTGTGACAAACACACTGGGAGAGAAATGACATTCAGTCTGTGGCAGACAAAGAGAAGGGAAAATGTTTATCTGCTAATATAGGGTAGTAGTGTTGGTATGATGTCCTAAGCCGGGCTTCATACACATTGACTCAGGTTGACCTAAAAACCATGTGTTTGTGTGTGCGTGTGCACGTGCCCGTGCGCGTGTGTGCGTGTGTGTGTGTGTGTGTGTGTGTGTGTGTGTGTGTGTGTGTGTGTGTGTGTGTGTGTGTGTGTGTGTGTGTGTGTGTGTGTGTGTGTGTGTGTGTGTGTGTGTGTGTGTGTGTGTGTGTGTGTGTGTGTGTATTTGAAGGTTCTTTTGAGGTCTGAGGTTTTAATGGGAATGCCCCTGTAATTCACTCTGATCCCCAGAGTCTGAAATGATTCATGAGTCTAAAAACAGCTAATGAGATAAATACCGTCTATCAGTCTGCCTCAGTTTATCCTTCCCACTGCACTCTACAGAACAGGGTGACATCATCACGTCTCAGACTGAGAGAACTGACATTGATTATCTCCCTGGATAGCTGCTCTTTTATTCCCCAGTCAAACATTTCATTGGTTCCTTTTACAACAGTTCAACATGGTTTTCAAATCAATATGGGTGTTTTGAAGCAATTCAATGCTTATCAAAACAGAAGATGAGCCATGAGTGTATATTATAGAACTAATGTGATGAATACTGGACCTATATTGTCATAGCATTTATTCCACTCATTATATAGGATGATATCATCGCTTTGCAGACTGGCTGAGTGATAAGAAAATGTATCATCTCACTGACTTTTGTTAATCTGCTGAATGAGACAATGAGCCCCTCAGGGTGATTGGTATAGACAAGGTTATCAATCACTCTGATTGGAAATTTGGATCGTGTGACAGGCATTGTAGTGCAGAGAGTGAGTTATCCCACAGGTGGACCGGGGTCTACTGGTGTTCCGGGTCTGGTCTCCTGTGTCACAGATGTCTTTGGGGTCAGCATAGAAACCAATTATGTTGTAAGGTCACAAAAAAATCAGGATTGCAGCAAAGGTTGATGATTGCAGCGACCTTAAGCGACCGTTGCTGGGGATTCTTAAACACAGAGATACACATTGAGGCTTCTTGTCACGTATTCATCCGATGACATGGAAATCTCTTGTAAGCGTATAACGTTGTCATGACAACACAGATACTAGGCTCAGTATCAGTTGGTAAGGATAGTGTTGAGAGAGCTGAGAGGTCAGAAGTGAAGTGATGAGTGATCGTCTCATCATCTCATCCCCAGTGGTGTGTTTTCTCTGTTGTGCAATAGTAGACTAAACAAAGACTGAGACCAGCGAGTCCCTAGAGACCTGGGTTGGGAGTTCATTCAAGGCAGGGATCTGATCTTGCAGTTGCTTTGGGAAAACAAAGTGCTATAAGAGTTCTAAAGTTTTGCTTGGCTAGCAATGGTAGTGTACTCGACTAAAAATAAGGAACTGCTACTGTTAATACACTACAACAAACGGAACCCCCCCCCCAGTGAAACTTGACTGATTCCCTTGTAGTCTATTCTAAATCCTCATCTAAATGAACCGTCTCTAGCTGTTTCATGTCCATTAGACGTTTCCCCTCAACAGGGCCTAAGCGATATAAGCATCAGCAACATAAGCGGTTGCTTAGGGCCCCCGGGGTCTCCACTTACTATTGAATATACTAAGAATACTAGAATACAGCAGGTGCAATTTCGAAATATAGTTGTGCATCAGGAGTTTTTCACTTGCTACTGTATGTCAGTCACTCCATTAGTCATGTCAGCTAACAATGATTTGAATGGTATCTGAACTTGTAGTAAGTCATGGCCGAATACCGACTGGGGACACAGGGCACGTGCCCATGGGCCCTGACCTCCAGGAGGCCCCATTCATTTTGTTAGTCATTCTCACTCAGATATCATGTTAACATGGCATAAGTCATTAAAAAAATGGTGGAATTGCAGGAAATTTGCTTTAAAACTGCAACCATTTCTTTACACTCCATGGCAAATGGGTAGAATTGCATGTCATCTGTTATAAATAAAACTGCAACATTTTCTCTACACCCATGGCAAAATGGGTAGAATTGCAAGAAATTAAATCTAAAACTTACCAAATCTCGCTTAGGGCCCGCAAAAGGCTAGAGCCGGCCCTGCCCCTCAATAACTGAAGGTGAGACTGACAGACTGATGGCGTCAGGGTGTTCTGTATCTGTATGAAGTCATCATGAAACCTGGAGGCGGTTTGGGTTTTATGGATTTCTGCCCTGTCATGCTCCGTCCACTTCCATCTGACATGATCAAGATCTAATGAGAATGAATGTGATTCCTTCCTAAAAGTGTACACTAACTCTGTACTAGCCTTACTACCCTCTAGCTAGAGATAGGGAGAGAGATGAAAAGAGAGCTAGATGAGCGAGAGAGAGATGGCGAGAGAGAGATGGAGGAAGAGAGAGATGGAGGAAGAGAGAAAGAGAAAGCGAGTGAGAGAGATGAGAAGAGAGAGAGATGGAAAGAGATGGAGGGAGAGAGAGAGAGATGAAGAGATGGAGCCCTTTGAATTTAATTGAGAGACAACCCAATTCTGGTATTTTTTGCACTAATTGGTCTTTTGACCAATCAAACCAGATATTTTCACATCAGCTCTTTTTCAGAGCTGATCTGATTAGTCAAAAGACCAATTAGTGAGATTTGAATTGGGTACCTTTGTGAACGGCACCTTAGAGGAGTGATGGAAGAAGGGGAGAGAGACCTGAGAGGTTGGGGTGTGCGGCTGATCAAATGCCCATCTCTGGGTTATAAATCAAATCCTTATTAAGTCTCTTTGGAGGGTACACAAGAAGCAGGCACGTCCTTTCTTTGACTGCTTCCGTGGGGTAAAGAGCAGATCCCAATCAGTCACATATTCACACATGCCAAAGTCACCCTGCTAGAATGACATCATGGACAAAAACCCCCCAGTCAATTCAGTCCCCCACCCACGCATACATTTACACACACACACACACACACACACACACACACACACACACACACACACACACACACACACACACACACACACACACACACACACACACACACACACACACACACACACACACACACACACACACACACACACACACACACACACACACACACACACACGCTCTGTGTGCAGCAACCATGGCAACCAACATCTAAGCCATGACATCACCCTTCCCACCCCAGGAGAGGAGAAGGTGACTCGTGACTTGTCTGATTTCACTCAGCTAGACGTAGAAACTCGATAACGGTACCAAAACTGTCAGGATGCTTCAACAATCCCTCTATGTGGTTTACAGTGCTAACACTAAACTACCAAAACAGACCATGGTACAGGTCCAATCAGCTGTCAGGGCCTACCTAGACCCATATCAGACCAAGGGGGGAAATTCCCTCTGACCACCACCTACTGCCCACTGTCTAGCACCTCCACAGTCCTATGCTGCTGTGGGACTGATTTTTGAACCTACAGTTTTCCCACAATTGTGAGTCACTGCATGGCTCTCCCGCTATCACACAGATTCTGTCTGGAACCATTCAAATGGACATAAACACAGTATACACACATCACATCACTCCATACAGGTGCAGGGTTTAGAGAATATCATTTGAAAAGAAAGGATCCTTTTTGTAATACTCCAGAGTTGCAGTAAAGATTGGATCAGAGTTCAAAAGGCTGTCATAACCTATTAGTCAAATACATAGTGTACATAAAGACCACACACGTACACAGAATATTAATGTCATTCAGCAGACACTCTTAATAACCACAACGATTAGGGTTAAGTGCCTTGCTCAAGGGCACATTGTTCACCCTGTTGATGGCTCTGGGATTCCAACCAGCAATCTTTTGGTTATTGGCCCAACACTCTTAACCACTAGGCTACCTGCCAGGCTACATTGTCTTCAATTAGCCACAACTGGTGAAAAATGAAATTCAGATTACAGACGATGACTCAATGGATGAATTAATTATTGAATGAATCATCTTGCACTTTATCTAGAACTCCAAGGAAACAATGGAGACATGCTAGAGTGGAACGAGTGGGATGGGGGTCCATACATCCTGGGACAACCCCTAAAGCCAGACTGCAGACTGCTCTAGACACCCACGCACCACATGGTGGGCCCTGGCCCGAGCCCTGACTCCTGACTCAGCCGTCTAGGACCGTCTGAGACCCTGAGAACAGGATGTGTCACAAGCTTAGAGTTCTGTATGTGCCCGTGTAATGGAGTCCACCTGTGAATGGCCGACCTGGTATTAGAACTCGCGTTCACAACTATATTTGATAGAGTTGTCAACTAACTTGCTTTAATGCAGTAACTACAGTGGGGCAAAAAAGTATTTAGTCAGCCACCAATTGTGCAAGTTCTCCCACTTAAAAAGATGAGAGAGGCCTGTAATTTTCATCATAGGTACATTCAACTATGACAGACAAAATGAGAAAATAAATTCCATAAAATCACATTGTAGGATTTTTAATGAATTTATTTGCAAATTATGGTGGAAAATAAGTATTTGGTCAACTACAAACAAGAAAGATTTATGGCTCTCACAGACCTGTAACTTCTTCTTTAAGAGGCTCCTCTGTCCTCCACTCGTTACCTGTATTAATGGCACCTGTTTGAACTTGTTATCAGTATAAAAGACACCTGTCCACAACCTCAAACAGTCACACTCCAAACTCCACTATGGCCAAGACCAAAGAGCTGTCAAAGGACACCAGAAACAAAATTGTAGACCTGCACCAGGCTGGGAAGACTGAATCTGCAATAGGTAAGCAGCTTGGTTTGAGGAAATCAACTGTGGGAGCAATTATTAGGAAATGGAAGACATACAAGACCACTGATAATCTCCCTCGATCTGGGGCTCCACGCAAGATCTCACCCCGTGGGGTCAAAATGATCACAAGAACGGTGAGCAAAAATCCCAGAACCACACGGGGGGACCTAGTGAATGACCTGCAGAAATCTGGGACCAAAGTAACAAAGCCTACCATCAGTAACACACTACGCCGCCAGGGACTCAAATCCTGCAGTGCCAGACGTGTCCCCCTGCTTAAGCCAGTACATGTCCAGGCCTGTCTGAAGTTTGCTAGAGAGCATTTGGATGATCCAGAAGAAGATTGGGAGAATGTCATATGGTCAGATGAAACCAAAATATAACTTTTTGGGAAAAACTCAACTCGTCGGACAAAGAATGCTGAGTTGCATCCATAAAACACCATACCTACTGTGAAGCATGGGGGTGGAAACATCATGCTTTGGGGCTGTTTTTCTGCAAAGGGACCAGGACGACTGATCCGTGTAAAGGAAAGAATGAATGGGGCCATGTATCGTGAGATCTTGAGTGAAAACCGTCCATCAGCAAGGGCATTGAAGATGAAACGTGGCTGGGTCTTTCAGCATGACAATGATCCCAAACACACCGCCCGGGCAACGAAGGAGTGCCTTCGTAAGAAGCATTTCAAGGTCCTGGACTGGCCTAGCCAGTCTCCAGATCTCAACACCATAGAAAATCTTTGGAGGGAGTTGAAAGTCCGTGTTGCCCAGCATCAGCCCCAAAACATCACTGCTCTAGAGGAGATCTGTATGGAGGAATGGGCCAAAATACCAGCAACAGTGTGTGAAAACCTTGTGAAGATTACAGAAAACGTTTGACCTCTGTCATTGCCAACAAAGGGTATATAACAAAGTATTGAGATAAACTTTTATTATTGACCAAATACTTATTTTCCACCATAATTTGCATATAAATTCATTAAAAATCATACAATGTGATTTTTCTGTATTTTTTCAAATAATTTTTCTGTCATAGTCTCTCTCTCCCTCTCATCTTTTTAAGTGGGAGAACTTGCACAATTGGTGGCTGACTAAATACTTTTTTGCCCCACTGTATCTACAGTAGTACTATAAAAAACCTGTCTAACTATAAAACATTTTACAACTTGTAGCCTTTTAATAACCACTATTTCTTAAGAGCAATGCTCTTCAATCCTGGTCCTGGGATCCACAGAGTCTAAACAAGGGCTATAGGGCTGGATGTATAGTAAATTAGTTGAATCAGGTGCTTCAGTGCTGGGCTAGCACAAAATACCAAGATAATGGATTTGAACTACTTCCTTGATAAATAGCGCCATCTGGTGACAACAGCTGTAGTGTGCTGGCATGCCCCATGCTTCTCATTCATCCACATAGCCCTTTTTGTCACGCCTTGTATTAAAGGTCAGATCTAAACATATATCCACGGAAATGTGAAGTAACAACATCATACAACGATTCAATCACTGTTTATTACCCAATGAAACATAATTATACTTTGGAAAGGCCAACCCACCGTGGGCAGGTCTACAGTGTAACTGACAGTTAGACTTACAGGTTATGTCGTTGTCTTTTGTTTGAATTGTTTATGTGTCCGCTGTGCGGGGGAAATGATAATACAAGCGGAACTACGTAGCTAATACTGTTGTAACGGGGATCCTTATTGTAGCAACACACTTTGAGGGAAGGCAATCCTGCGCTGCGTTAGCTAAGTTTTCATGTCATCGGGTGTAGTTCATAAAGGTTGAAGAATGTATGTTAGGATGAAGTGTGAATTCATGCCAGGAATAATAAGTGTGACGTTTGATTTCCTCCCTTCTGTAATAAGCAGCCAATGAGGTATTTTTTCCTTTATTCATGTGTTTAATCTGAACCCGTTATACGCCGGTTAAACTGTTATGTATGTAAGCACTTTAGAGTTATACCAAGCTAATAAGTCACTCGTAAGATAAGGTTGTAAGAGTGTGCTTAACTGTATTTTTCATTTACTTTATAGTTCTCACGGAAGGTGATAATTCTGACTAAAACTACAGAATAAAGCCGCCAGTTAAAATCAAGGAACGGTTGTGCTCGTGGTTACTGAAGGGAGCTACAGTGAGAACTCGATGCTCTTCACGAGCAAGAGAGAAAGAAGAATCTCATCCAGCTGTAAAACGTCTACAAGATTCCCAAATCCTGGTAGACCCTGTCATCTGCCAGATAAGAGTTTTGCACCTACCTGCAAACTAAGAAGAAAATCTCCACATAAGGAAGCATCGTGAGGCAACATAAGGTCAAGACAGGAAAGTCAGACACGCAAGTACAAGTCAAGGTGTTTGAAGGTGGTCCTAGCCTTGTGAACAGCTAATAAGAGACTTTAAGATTACAATTCGTAAGGACTGAGATAGTTGTCTATTTCATAAAGACTCTGGTATTATGCATTTGCTCTTTCTATCTTAATGTATCGCTGGTATGTGTATTACTGAAAAATATTATTTGATACTTACTAAAAATATATAGTCACAAACATTAAGGGTCAGCGTACACCTATTAATTATATTTTCACCTGTAAGTTAATAGTGTAATTGTTTGGTAAGGTGTTTGTTCAAGCCTTTGTTACAAGCATTATACATGTTTATACCACGTACTGAGGTTTAAATTACAGTGAATTAGAGTATAAATTACCTACTCACTTATCCAAACCTTAGCTAGAATTGATTTGACTTGATTTAGAATGTCAGAAAGAGGTAGTTTCACTAAAGGTGATAGAGATGGGGTGGGTCAAGTTGAGCAGCTGCAGCAACACCTCGCAAACTTCGAGCCTTCATCAGAACAAACAGAACAGCAGGAAGAGGCCCAGACTGGTGTGGAGTCACTTCGGCCAGTGAATGATGATACAGAGGCTGCTAATGAGATAGCACAACAAGAGCCACGAAAAGGTGAGAGGGTCCGCAGGTTAACTGAAAAGGGCAGAGAACTGCGCGACGAAAGGTGGAGACAGCTCGAACATCGTTTCAGGGTCAGCTATGAGAAGTGGAAGGCTCTGGTAAAGGAAGCAAAACTGTCACTGACAGGCTGTTGCTCTGAAGACCTACTGGAAGACCTCTTAAAGAAGATTAGCCATACCTCTACAGAGCTAAACCTTGTCTATGTAAATTTGCGTCAAATCGACATTCCCAACAACGATATACGACGCAGAGTTGATACTTGTGAAGCAGCTACAATGTCTATTATCAAGACTGTAAGGTGTCATTTAAAAGGCAGGGAAGAAGGTCAAAGTAACCAGATAGAGTTGCACTGGAAGGACAGCAATTCCTTGTGCATGTCCGAACTCTCACATAAGTCAAGTCTCAACTATCAGCCCTCAAGTGCTTCCTCCCATTCTCAAAGCAACTCAAAGGTCAACTCCAGACGCTCAAGCGTGTCATCTGTCAAGAGACAAGAGGCTGCGGCAGAAGTTGCTGCTAACCAAGCAGCTTTAGAAGCAATGGTTAAGCAAGAACGCCAACTAGAAGAGCTTCAGCGACTCAAAGATGAAGATAAGAAGAGGACAGCGGAGCAAGAAGCTGAGGCTGTGAAACACAGCTTAGAAGAAGCTAGGCTGGGAGTCAAGTTAGAGGTAGAAAATGCTGCCAGGCGAAGGACACTAGAAGACAAGCGTAGAGAGTTAGAGCGCCTCGAAGTGCTCAAGAATCTAAATGCTGCCAAGGCGCAAATGCAAGTGTATGAGCAAGATGAAAACTCAGAGGACGAGAAGAGTGAACCACTCTCTAACTGCAAATCTGTGAAATATGTCATGCACAGAAGTGGCTCATTTCACAGTCTCTCACCACAACATGTTGTGACAAGCACACAGCAAGAAGATGGCACCAAGACCATGTTCAGGTTACTAGCGGAATCAATCAGTGAAAGCCGGCTCCCCATACCAGAACCAGTAACATTCAATGGAGAACCACTCTCGTTCACTGACTGGAAGGTCTCTTTTCAGATTCTGATAGACAGGAAGAACATACCAGGAACTGAGAAGATATGTTACTTGAGAAAATATATTGGTGGGCCTGCCAAGAAAGCCATCGAAAGTTACTTTATGTGAGGAACAGAGTCAGCCTACTATGCTGCATGGACCATTCTTGAAGAAAGGTACGGAAACAAATTCCTCATCGCCAAGTTCTTCAGAGATAAGCTCAATGCATGGCCTAAGATAGGATCCAAGGACAGTCTTGAAACTTAGAGACCTTGTAGACTTTCTTCGCAGCTGTGAGGCTGCTATGTCTCAAAATAAGGGCCTGGGGGTGCTTAATGACTGTAATGACAACCAAAAGATCCTCGCTAAACTTCCAGATTGGCTAACTTCAAGATGGAATAGAAAGGTCATAGACATCTTAGAAGAAACTGAGATCTTTCCAAGCTTCAGTCAGTTTGTGAAGTTTCTCATGAGAGAAGCAAAGATCACTTGCAATCCCGTGACATCCCTTCATGCTTTGAAACCAAGCGAAGATGGAAAACCTAAGACGCCAAGGATTCAAAGCCCCGGAGCAAGGGTATTAGCAACTAACTCTGATGAGAAAGATACTGTTACTAGTTGTGTCTTCTGTGAGAAGTCAGGTCACAGTCTCCACAAATGCTGGAAGTTCATGGATAAGCCCACCGCAGAGCGACAGAAGTTTGTTCAAGAGAATAAATTGTGCTTTGGCTGTTTAAGGCCTGGGCATCGCTCGAAAGATTGTGATAACAGAAACACCTGCGACACGTGTCAGAGGAGGCATCCATCCTGCCTGCACGAAGATCGTACTAAAGAAAGGTTAAGGGATAGGAAGACCTCACAA
The DNA here is from genome assembly GCF_021184085.1 of Oncorhynchus gorbuscha. Taxonomy (NCBI): domain Eukaryota; kingdom Metazoa; phylum Chordata; class Actinopteri; order Salmoniformes; family Salmonidae; genus Oncorhynchus; species Oncorhynchus gorbuscha. The sequence goes on from NC_060195.1 coordinate 64,700,716, forward strand.
GATAAGGGGACAAGAGCGTCAAGTGAGGCCATATCTAACAGAGTCGTAAGGGACATTAACAACACTCACCCCTCCACAATCATTCCAGTATGGGTGTCAACCACAAGTGAGCCAGATCGTGAAGTTCTTGTGTATGCACTTCTTGACACCCAGAGCGACACCACTTTTATCCTTGAAGAGACAACAAAGGCTCTCAATACAAGGAAGGAGCCAGTCCAACTGAAACTCTCTACAATGGCTTCAAGGAATACCATTGTGTCCTGCCAGAAGCTGTCTGGTTTGCAGGTTAGAGGGCTTTACTTGGAGAAGAAAATCCCTCTGCCAACGACCTACGCGAGAGAGTTTATTCCTGCAAACAGAGATCATATTCCTACTCCAGAGACTGCAAGAGCATGGTCTCATATTGAACACATTGCAGAGGAGATTGCTCCTCAACAGAGCTGTGATGTCGGTCTCTTAATTGGCTACAACTGTTCCCAGGCTCTCCTTCCAAGAGAAATTGTGTCTGGTAAGGGAAATCAGCATTTTGCTCAGAGAACAGATCTTGGCTGGAGCATAGTCGGCTATGGAAATCCATGTATTGACTATGGCGACCCTATTGGAGTGAGTCATCGGGTTATCGTTAGACAGGTGATGCCAAGCCTTCAATCTTCTTCCAACCTCACAAATCAAGTACACTATGTTTGTAGAACATGTGTAAGAGAGGTAATCACAACACTGGACATTATCAAGACGCTTGAATCTGACTTCAACGAGAGAGCTGCAGAAGAGGACCTCATATCTCAGGAGGATATCCGGTTCCTGAAGAAAATGAAAGAGGGCATCAGACGTAAGGACAATGGACATTATGAGATGCCGCTGCCGTTTAAGGAAAAAAGACCCAATCTGCCGAACAATAAAACATGTGCAGTTCACCGACTCACGTGCTTGGAAAGGAGGCTAAGGAGAGACAAGCAGTACTACAAGGACTACACAGCATTCATGGAAGAGACTATAGCTTGTGGAGATGCTGAGAAGGTCTCTAAAGAGGAAATTAACAAGCATCCAGCATGGTACATCCCGCACCATGGGGTTTATCACCCACAAAAGCCTGGGAAGATACGAGTCGTCTTTGACTGCTCAGCTAAGTTTCGAGAGACGTCATTGAATGATCAACTCCTTACCGGTCCAGAGTTGACAAACACATTGCTGGGCGTCCTTTGTCGTTTTCGTAAGGGTCCAGTTGCAATCATGTGTGACGTAGAACGCATGTTCCACCAGTTTCATGTGAAAGCAGAAGACCAAGATTATCTACGGTTCCTTTGGTGGGAGAACGGAGATCTAGAGTCTCAACCCTCAGTGTATCGTATGAAGGTCCACTTGTTCGGCGCAGCTTCATCTCCTGGTTGCGCCAACTATGGTCTCAAACATCTTGCTGCCGAAGGATGAGGAAGCTTCAGCGAGAAGTCTATCCAGTTCAAAGAAAGGAACTTTTATGTTGATGATGGGTTGACGAGCGTATCATCTGAAGCTGAAGCGGCCCAGCTGGTGAAAGAAGCAAGAGAGCTTTGCAGCATCGGCAAAACTTTGGTTGCACAAGTTTATCTCTAACAGCAAGGAAGTTATAGCCACAATTCCCAAGGAAGAACTTGCCAAGGGTGCCAAAGACCTGGATATGGCTCTGGGTGAACCACACATGGAGAGAGCGCTTGGTGTACTGTGGTGTGTCGCATCAGACGAGTTCCAGTTTAGAGTAGTCGTCAAGGAACGCCCACTCACAAGAAGAGGAGTGTTGTCTACAGTAGCCTCTGTATATGATCCGCTTGGGTTTGTGGCACCCTTTGTCCTGGCGGGGAAGCAGATCTTGCAGCTGATGTGTCGTGACAAAATCCACTGGGATGACCCCCTTCCAGATGACCTACGTTCCCAGTGGGAATTCTGGCTCCAAGGTCTACAAAACTTGTCTGAGGTAAGGATCCAACGAAGCTACTTGCCATCAAGTTTCAAGGAGGTGCAGAGTTATGAGCTCCATCACTTCTCTGACGCTAGTACCTCAGGTTATGGAGAGTACTCATACCTCAGAACAATCAGCACCGCAGGAGAAGTTCATTGCTCCCTAGTTATGGGGAATTCGAGAGTCGCCCCCTCCAAGGTTACGACCATACCACGACTGGAACTTTCAGCAGCGGTGGTAGCTGTTCGAACAAGTGACATGCTCAAAAAGGAGCTAGAGATACAAGGTCTACAGGAATACTTCTGGACAGACTCAAAGGTAGTTCTTGGCTACATCAACAATGAAGCCAGAAGATTCCACGTCTTTGTAGCTAACCGTATTCAACGCATTAAGCAAAGCACAGATCCCGAATAATGGAGATATGTGACCTCGGAAGAGAATCCTGCGGATCATGCTTCCAGAGGTCTCACATCAGAACAGCTCATGGCTTCCAACTGGTTAACAGGTCCAAACTTTCTTTGGCATGAAGAACTTCCCAAAGGACAAGTCAAGGGGGAAGAGTTCTCAGACAATGATCCAGAGCTGAAATCCCTGGTCCATGATACCCAAGCAAAGGAAGAAAGATCATTACTAGATCACCTTCATAAGTTCTCAGACTGGGCAAGAGTGGTAAAAGCTATTGCCAGGCTCAAACGACGTGTCAAGGAAGCCATAGGCTTAAAATTGAGGTCCAGTGAAGCTACAAGCATAGAAGAAAGGAGAGAGGCAGAGCTCACCATTATAAAGATGGTTCAAGAAGCAGCCTTCTCCCATGAGATACACAACCTTAGGCACCAGAAAGACATCAAGACCAAAGATAAAGCAAGCAAGTAGCATAAATTGAGTCCATTTCTGGATGAGCACGGTATCCTCAGGGTGGGAGGTCGCTTGGCTCATGCAACTCTTCATTCCCATGTGAAGCATCCCGCAATCCTGCCAAGAGATAGCCACTTGTCAGTGCTGCTCGTCAAGCACTATCATGAAAGAGTACGACACCAAGGACGTGGAATGACGATCAATGAGCTGCGATCTAACGGTATATGGATCCTAGGATGCAGCAATGCAGTTTCCTCTCACATCTACACATGTGTGAAATGCAGGAAATTCAGAAGATGTACAGAAGGGCAAAGGATGGCAGATCTTCCGAAGGAACGCATGGAGACCACGCCTCCCTTCACATACTGCAGGATGGACTGCTTTGGACCTTTCTATGCCAAGGACGGAAGAAGAGAGTTAAAGCGTTATGGGCTCCTACTCACTTGCATGGGCTCCCGAGCAGTTCACATTGAAATGCTTGACGACTTAACCACCGACGCTTTTATCAATTCCCTGCGTTCATTCATTGCCATACGTGGTAATGTTTGTCAAATCAGATGTGATCAAGGCAGCAACTTCATTGGCGAAAGACGCAAGTTTGTGGACGCCCTGAAAGAAATGGATCAAAGACGACTGAAGGAACTTGGATGTGAGTTTATCATGAACACCCCATCTTCAAGTCACATGGGTGGTGTTTGGGAAAGGCAAATCCGCACGATACGAAGTGTCTTAACATCCACTCTTGATCAGTCAGACGGAAGACTCAACACCGCTTCTCTGCGTACCTTTCTCTATGAAGTCATGGCGATTTTAAATAGTAGGCCCCTAACTACGGAATATTTGAATGATCCATTAGGTCCAGAACCTCTCACGCCAAATCACATCTTAACAATGAAGTCCACAGTTATCTTACCGCCACCTGGACAGTTCATCAAGGAAGATATTTATCTCCGCAAGAGATGGCGCAGAGTACAATTCTTAGCCAATGAATTCTGGACAAGGTGGAAGAAAGAGTACCTCCTAAACCTCCAACACAGACAGAAATGGAGTAAAGACAGAAGAAACGCAAGGATTAATGACATTGTCATTTTGCAAGATGATACTGCACCACGCAACCAGTGGAAATTGGCAAAGGTTACAGAAGTGTACCCAGGACAGGATGGCCGGGTGAGAAGATTCAAGTTACTGATCAGCGACTCAACCCTAGATGAGAGAGGTAAATGCATCACCAAACCCACCTATCTGGAGAGGCCCATCCATAAGACAGTCACCCTCCTGGAAGCCGATCAAGAAACCTGCAGACCCCTTTCAAAGAAATCACCGGTGATTGGTGGGAGTGTAACTGACAATTAGACTTACAGGTTATGTCATTGTCTTTTGTTTGAATTGTTTATGTGTCCGCTGTGCTGGGGAAATGATAATACAAGCAGAACTACGTAGCTAATACTGTTGTAACGGGGATCCTTATTGTAGCAACACACTTTTGGAGGGAAGGCAATCCTGCGCTGCGTTAGCTAAGTTTTCATGTCATCGGGTGTAGTTCATAAAGGTTGAAGAGTGTATGTTAGGATGAAGTGTGAATTCATGCCAGGAATAATAAGTGTGAAGTTTGATTTCCTCCCTTCTGTAATAAGCAGCCAATGAGGTATTTTTTCCTTTATTCATGTGTTTAATCTGAACCCGTTATAACGCCGGTTAAACTGTTATGTATGTAAGCACTTCAGAGTTATACCAAGCTAATAAGTCACTCGTAAGATAAGGTTGTAAGAGTGTGCTTAACTGTATTTTTCATTTACTTTATAGTTCTCACGGAAGGTGATAATTCTGACTAAAACTACAGAATAAAGCCGCCAGTTAAAATCAAGGAATGGTTGTGCTCCAGGTTACTGAAGGGAGCTACATACAGTACACAACTGTTGGGAACTGGAATTACTGGTAGGTGTTTCAAACTGACAGAAACTTCAGGCCTTTAAGGAGGATTTGTATAAAACACTTTGCATAACACTCATTTTTGCCCCAGTATCATTTTTTCGGACATTCCTTTTTACAAAGGAGGCCTACATAGTTGCACCTCCAATAATTTGAAATAAAATAAATTATTTAAAAAGTACATTTAAGTAAACAATAGGCTATCAACCCTGAGATTAGGTAAAGTGAGATATTAGCTATTCAGATTTCAGGGAAGCTCAGATATATCTCTTCAAGCGTGCGTGATGTCTGAACGGCCACGGGATGGTTCACGTTGATGAGAGAAGACACCAGACGGTCCACCATGGCTTTTAAACAGTCCTGCAGATCTCTAAGGTCCCGGTCCTTCTGACAGTCAGAGTCCCTCATTGCCATGCGCACACAGATGTTCCTCAGCTCTATGCTTTCCTAGGTGGAGAGAGTAGAGGCACAGATAGAACAATGAGCCAGATATTTCACCGGATGTATATATGTGAAGTATCAGGTGGGCGTTTCCACTCACTACCAAATATGGTGATGAGAGGAATCCCAGTGGCCGGCAGTGGGGGTAGATGGAGCGAGATGGATTTTGGCTGATGAAACCAAATCTCATACAATTTCCAAAACTAAAATCTATAACAAACAGAATGGATTGAGTTTTGTAGACTTTACACTTTGCCAAAGTTTTTTAAATGGTGTTGTTTGGGAGTGCAAGGGAGACTTGAGTTCTTGCACACGCACATTTCACAGAGTAGGCATTCCCTAACGGAAATATGCAAATAAATGCTAGATTGAGCCAATAGGTTCTCACTAGGTCGTGCTTGGCTCTGTTCACTGCCTCGCTTGTTTTTCCCGCTATAATTTATTTGCTCCCATTGGAAACGACAGGCTCTGGTCTATCTTGCGTTAGTTATAAAACATATTTTGTAGAGGCGTCCGCATACATAGGTTCGGTTTGCTCCTAGCAGAACTCGGCTAGGCGAACATCTCTGCTCGCATACTCCCGAAGACCTTTGTTTGAAAAAAAAGAAAAGGCGCCAATATTACTATTGTTTGTCGCTCGTGTCATCATAGCAACAACATAGACAGTACAGTTCCTCAAAATAGCTTCAATTAATTCAGGTAAATCAAGAAATCTGTAACAAATTGATTTTTTTTTCATGTCTATTTACATCTAGATGTTTGGTGCAGTATTTCTCTAGTGAAGTAATGTGCATGAAAACTAGTCAGACTAGACTAATGGGCTCTTGCCACAGATGATTTGTTTACATCGCAGTTTAGGATAACTAATGTGGACTAATCCACATAAATATGTGTTAACTAATAAAGTAAGAGAAGCAAGGTTTCCTCAAAATGTTTATTTCACTGAGCAAATTTCAACTTCCAGCTCGAGTTTACTGTGAACACTGAGGCTGTACCCGCTTTAAGTTACAGTTTCAGACATTGTTCAAGTAAGCTACTGTGGCAATTTTATCATAATATAGGCCTACCAGTGTGGCCTACCATCAAAAACAACTGAGAAAATGCATTCCATAACATTTGAACTTGGAAATGGCTGTTCTATCATTCAGCCTACAGTAGTAGTCAATGTGTTGTGTTCAATGTAGGCCAACATTCCATGAGACCTTTGAAGAAGAAAAAAAATCTGGGTTTGACATTAACCTGTTTATCCACTTGTCCTTTAGACAAGGAGGTGACTGAAAATGTTCTTGTTGTTTGATGCAAGAAACCACTTCACAAAATGAAATGCATTATTATTACCATACCATTATTATTACAGAATCGGCTCTAGATTTGCTTTTAAATATGTCTAGAAATGTACACGTTTTGTGCTCTTGTAGGAAGCCATCACTTTGTGGCTGTGGTAACTAGTGACGGCCGTTTAGAAACTCTGGTAAGAGCAGACAAGGAATGTTGTTTGTACACTCTTTGTTTGTTCTTTCTATATTTGACATTTTGAATTGCTTTACAATACAAAACATACAGGTTAGGATAACGTACGTGTCAGGTTAGGATTATTAACGATTCAAGTTAAGAAAAGGGTTAGGCTTAGCTACAGTTGTCAACAACTGTTGTCCCGACATAAAATAAACGGCCACAGACCAATGGCTAGCATCAATTGGTGTAAATTGATATCAAGAAACACCTATATCAGAAAACGCCCCTAATTGCGGTCTGCAATTATACCCTTCACGAAAAAAAGACCAAAACGTCACAAAAACGTCGTCATAATATATCCGTGAACTGTTTCGACTGGGAAGCTTTTACGTCTAGCCAACATGAGTCAGTAATAACAAATGCAGTTTTTTTTAACATATACAAAATATTTTGATATTCATACAATATTGTTTTCTCATTCATAATAATTTTTATTCTAATCTCTAGCCTATCAACCAAATAGAAAGATATCGAATTATGCAAACCATCACTCACCAAGAAATTAGAATTTCATATAAGGGATAAAACACTCACTTTAGGGTGCAGAAATGTCCTCAGATCCTGAAACAAACTATGACTGATTTCTTCCTCGACTGTGAGTATTTGGGTTAGAATATCGATTAGCTGCGTAATGACACTTTCACGCGCCTTTTCTGCTATTGTGCGGGCCGCTGCTGACGAGTCGTGGATGACACTTTCACGCGCCTTTTCTGCTATTGTGCGGGCCGCTGCTGACGAGTCGTGGATGGTTGTCACTTGTTTTTCTAGTCCAAGTTTACTGGGCCTACTGATCGCTGTTTGGTGAGGGCGCACATTCTGTAGCAACTTCAGTGCTTCTGTTTGGTGCTCCATGGGACTGTACTGCAACGTTGCTGTCTCCATTAGGGCCCCTCTCCGTGTCGCTGCCTGTAGCGCGATTGCACCTAAGTGCGCTTAAATATCACAAGTGTCTCCACCTCTCCCACTCACGCGTCAATTGTTGTGCTATCGCTGGTATTTGTGGTAATTAAAATGTTAATGACAGCCACTTTCCCAACATACACACACACATAGACACACACACACCACATGACACTTTTTCTCAACTGTTATCTGTTTACTTTAGTCAGCGAAAAGGGCCACAAGGAGTTGGAAAATGAGGAACCAGACCTAAACTAAACACATCTAAGAACATCCCAACTGTACAAGGTTTAGGCTATATAACAACACCTCCTTATGCAGATTACAGTTACTGTGTACTCATGATTAGCATCTGGAAAGGCTGAGAGGAGAGAAAGGAGACATTCCTTGCTGTTGTCTAGCAGACCCCAAACTATAAAAAATGCACTGTAACCTTTATTTAACTAGGCAAGCCAGTTAAGAACAAATTCTTATTTACAATGACGGCCTACCCCGGCCAAACCCGGATGACGCTGGGCCAAATGTGCACCGCCCTATGGGACTCCCAATCACGGCCGGATGTGATACAGCTTGGAATTGAACCAGGGACTGTAGTGACGCCACTTGCACTGAGATGCAGTGCCTTAGACTGCTGCGCCACTCGGGATCCCAAAACAACAGCATCTCTATTCAATAGATCCGTCTCTCTGCTATCTTTCTGCTATCGAATACAAGCCTGGGGGGCATGTATTAGCTATGGCAGAGTTCTGGTGTTGACAGCAGCTGCACATGAAGCTTGTCTTTTCTATAATGGCTGCTACCTTTCCTCGTCTCTTATTTAATTTACACTCATTTGAAGGCCCAGGAAAGTGCTAATGAGGGAAAGGCAATGATGCACCGACAAGCTGTCCCCACCCCATGGCAACCCCAGGTGTCCCCACCCCATGGCAACCCCAGGTGTCCCCCAGCAGGCGGCAGTCACCACAACAACACAGAGCTCATCCAGGAGTCTCCCACAGATTGAATCAACCTGTTTAGAATATCTAAAGATCATCATGTTAATGTGGTTACAATGTTGAATCAACGTGGAGACCATTGGATCATCAACAAAAATTTGATATACCGATTTATCACTTTCTGTCTACAGTATTTATAAAACTTCCCACTGGGCACACAGTGGTTGAATCAACGTTGTTTCCACGTCATTTCAATGAAATTACGTTGAACCAGCATTGAATAGATATTGAATTGACATCTGTGGCCAATGGGTTAGCAAGCATGTGTAGAAACATTGTTGATTCTTTGGAAACTGTCAGAACTAGCATGCCTTTGTGGAGTTCAAAAATTAATTTCCTAAATGGTCTCAGATTTTCAAATGATGTGCTTACAAATGGGGTCCAACTCCACATACTTAGAGCAGTCGGCAGAATCGTGAGTTCACGTCGTTGAGATGGCCCTTTTGAAAAGGTGTAGTGTCTCCCAAAAAAGGTGTGTCTTCGTTGGTGAGGTCACCCGAAGAAGAAGCAAATGCCATGGTTTGGCCATTCGTTTCTTCCTTTCTCACACTGTCTGGTTCTTCTGTGTCTAAATGGGACAAGAAAGACTCCTTTATCTGGCTGTATCATATGAATCTGAATATTTCATATCTTCTGATATGTAATGAAGGCTGTATAACTTGTCCAATAATAAACACATTTTGTTGTTGAATAACCTTTTTTTTCCCCCTACAAGCTAGCAATTCGAACAAGCCCAAATTGCCTAACCTCTCTCGCTCTCTCCCGCCCCCTGCTGGTTGTCTCTGTACACGCAGGGCTCTCCTGTCCCTCTGGCCATGATGTTGTCCTCAGACACACACAGGTTCTGCAGCAGGAAGTAGGTAGTCATCAGGCCTTTCCCCTTCACCTGGATCTCTCCTCTTTCCAGGATGTCAAAGCCCTTATCTTCCAGCGCACTGCAGATAGGTATAGTTAGAGAGAATCAGAACCATAAGAACTAAGTTCTTCGGCCAACTATATTGGCAAATCTGAATGGGAGCCATGCTGGCACTACCTGTATGTGAAGGGGCTGAGGTGTATGTGGTCAGGCACTCCGTGACTCTCCATGCGGGAGGCAGTGTTGACCGTATCTCCAAACAGGCAGTATCGAGGCATCTTGTCCCCTACCACACCAGCCAGCACTGGACCTGTGTGCAGACCCACCCGAATCTAGCACACGCACACGCACACCACACACACACACACACACACACACACACACACACACACACACACACACACACACACACACACACACACACACACACACACACACAGTCACTTTAAATCACAATTCCATAGCTTCATTAAAGAACAGCTCATTTCGGACTATAAAGTCACCTGGATGGGTTGCCCAGTGATAGGGTTGGTCACCTCCCGGGCAGCGATACGCATACCCAGGGCAAAGTTGGCCACCCGCTCTGCATGGCTGTCAGCTGGAATGGGAACCCCACCCACCACCATGTAGGCGTCTCCAATAGTCTCCACCTGGAAGAGCCGAGGCATCATAGCACTCATTGAAAGGTTGGCTCCATCTCAATATTTTTCCTTCCCTTATCTCCTCTCCTTCATTCAACCTTTCATTTACCCCTTCATGTACCTCTCTCTTTCTCTCTGTATACCTTGTACACGTCATGGACGCTGGTAAGGCGGTCGAACTTGGAGTACATGGAGTTGAGCATGTTGACGATCTGGATGGGCTCGCAGGCAGCACAGATATTGGTGAAGGTGACCACATCACTGAACAGGATGGTGCACACCTGGAACTCACCTGAAATAGAGGGAGAAAGGGGAAGCAGAGATGTTTGCAACGGCCATACTTTTCATTACACAGGTCTTCTAGCTCATTTGAACAGTAGAACAAAATGAAAGGCAGCAGATATGCTGGCCCTGTCTGGAGGACCAGGTAGATATGGAATTAGGCAGACATTGCCATCATACCTGCTTCCACCCTCTTGCCCTCCTTCAACTGGTTGGCTACGTGGCGAGGCAACATGGCGTAGAGCAGAGTCTCCGTCTTCTTCTTCTCCGCCTCGAGGTGGCGTGAGAGGATCCTCAGCTCCTCCTATGAAATTACAACATGGTAGACAAAGAGGATGAGAAAACAGTGAGATGAAAAACGGACAAAGTAGGAGAGATGTATGTGCCTTTTTGCGCTCCAGCTGATTGGACAGCTCCATCTCTGCCAGACGCTGTTGGTTAAGCAGGATGAGGTCCCGGGTGGTGTCGTGCTGGGCAATGTCGGAGATGTGCAGACCCCTCTCCTCCAACTCCTGCAGGCTGCGCAGCTTCGGGGAGCACAGGTACACCATACAGCCCAGAGATTCCATCCACACCATCTGACCTGGGTACAGGGGAGTTATTCAGTGATACCATGGACACAATGCAGAGCCAACCTGCACAATCAGACATTGGATCAGAGAAGGGGAGTTTGACTGAACCTCTGAGTTTGAGCATGGACTGATGCTGAGAGGCCAGCGGCACCATCTCCCGTCTGGTCTTCAGGACAAACTGGCTGTTGATGAACTTCCTGATGCTCTCGATGTTGAAGGTCACCTGCGGATGGACAATGCTGAAGTACTCATCCAGACGGCTGTCCATCGTCTGCAGCCCAGGGACAAACTTCTGGATGTTAATCCCAGTCTGCTTCACCTTGAGCTGGGCACACATAGAGAAGAGTACTGGTAACAATGTACCAATAGGACTAATAGCTGCTTAATTATTGTTTTGCATAAACTTAGAAAGACACAAGTTGCCTTACCTGTTTATCAAAGACAATGTGGAAAGGGAAGGCATTGCAGAATGCTTGTTCCTCCATCCACAGCTTATCTGGGTAGCAGGGTGTGAATGACTTCAGAAGGTTCTCTGTGGGGGGAGGCACAGAAGAATCGTTCTCATTAGATGTTCTCATATCAACATGAAAGAGTCCAACAAACTTTGCTTTTGGAGTGAACACTTCAAGTAAAGAAAGAGCCTGACCTTTTCCAAACATGACAACGCTCCTAACCATGTCCCAGCGTGATCTTTTCCCAGCAGGGCAGTGGGGCAGACTGGCACACCTGGCTCTCATCCTCTCCAATGCCTCTGCCTGATGCTGTTACCAGACCAGAGGAATACACCAGAGATCTCACACTGAACCCCTGGAGACCACAGTGTCTGCTGGGTGTAGACTACTTTGCTATTATTTTTTAACCCTCTAGACCTCATTCTACTTTCATTCCATTATAAACATGTAATACTTAAACACTGCTACTTGACTCTTGTTTTGAATCATGACAAATTGAAATAGAAAAAATTAACTTCTCACCCTCCTATCAATCTCCTCATCCTCCGTGGTTACCTCCTTCTTCTCTCTTTGGGGCCGGAAATCCCTCTTTGACCCTCGGCTCCTCTGAGAGACCAGGAAGACCACATGCTCTTTCTTCCCTGTGCGCTCGTCCTCCTCTGATTGGTTAAGGATGGTCATGCTCACTTCGCTGTCAAAGAAGTCTTTGGCCACCGCCTCAATGATGCCTGCACAGAGAGAAAAGAGATAACCTCCTTAGATTAAAGGTACACTTTAGGTATGGATGATTACCGTACCTGGCACAATGTGATATAGGCCTTTCCTGTCCGAGTAGTAATGAAGCAACATCCTCCCATCATCGTTCTTCTCCACACGGAACGAGGGAGCGTTCATCTCCTGGAAGAAGGATATTTATTGCATACATAATCTTTTTTTAAATATCTGGGCTCTAATGGATTGAAATACATAATAGATTACCCATTGTAGAGGCCGTAAAGAGAAGGTCACCTGGTAGGAGAGAGCCAGGTAGCTGTGAAGGGCATCCAGGTTCTCAATGAATTCCACCAGGTTCCCCCCTAGCGTACGCAGCATGGTGTCGTACCCCGCCATCTTACAGAAGCTGAAGAAGTACTCCCCGAAAAGCTTCAGCACCACCTCAGAAGGCATGTCTGTGTCCACAACACCACCACATCATCATCATTGTCATCACTATATCATCACCAACTGTCAAGCTAAATGGTGCCTATCTCTCCCCTTAGTTTGGGACTGTAGACTGTCCCATTTTTACATTACATTTAAGTCATTTAGCAGACGCTCTTATCCAGAGCGACTTACAAATTGGTGCATTCACCTTATGACATCCAGTGGAACAACCACTTTACAATAGTGCATCTAAATATTTTAAGGGGGGGTGAGAAGGATTACTTTATCCTATCCTAGGTATTCCTTAAAGAGGTGGGGTTTCAGGTGTCTCCGGAAGGTGGTGATTGACTCCGCTGTCCTGGCGTCGTGAGGGAGTTTGTTCCACCATTGGGGAGCCAGAGCAGCGAACAGTTTTGACTGAGCTGAGCGGGAACTGTACTTCCTCAGTGGTAGGGAGGCGAGCAGGCCAGAGGTGGATGAACGCAGTGCCCTTATTTGGGTTCCCATAATTCTAACCCTGACACCGTGTCATGTCCACAGGCTCTGGGGTGACCCCTCGGGTACAGGACACCTGGGCCACACTTGGGTCACCTGTGCCACACCTGGAGGGCCTCAGCAGGGACGTTGTTAACACCTAACCTCACCTGGAGGGCCTCAGCAGGGACGTTGTTAACACCTGGCCAAACACACCCCCTTCCCCGAGGAGGTAGACACTCCTAACCACTGATATAAGGGTATCAAAAACACTGACCTGTGTTTCTGGTTCAAGATTAAACACTGTTATAGAATTGTAAAGAACGTAGAGACTGGTACTTACCCAGCATAGTACATGCTTCCTGCACCAGACGCAGAGTTATGACATCATCGTATATCTCATAAGTCATGAACGTGTCCTGGACCTCTGCCAGGGTCCTGAAGAGATAGAGAGAATTGGCATACTCATGTCCTGAATCGTTTAAAATTTACATCAACAGTTACTTAGTACACAAAATACCAGACCTCAGTTTCTCCCATGTTTCTTCACCAAATTTCTCAATTACCAGAGATTTCAGACAGGTGTTTATGAATCCGTACTGCGAACACAAACAGCGAAGAAGAAGAGAGCGATATGAGATATCATAGTTGTCTAAAGCAAAACTAGAATGACTTGATGTTAAAATCAACAAACAGACATACTCACCATGTCTCTGGTATCTATCTGTCCTCGTCCTCCTGGTTTGTACTCTCTATTTACAGAACCCCTAACTCCTCTCTCACTCTCTCTCTCTCTCACACACACACACACACACACACACACACACACACACACACACACACACACACACACACACACACACACACACACACACGATTCCACTGCCACCATATGGTGAGAATTAGGCATTACATGGCATCCAGTCCCATCTTCTTGTTTTGTTGCATGAATCCTATCTTCAATTCTTCCAATTACTTTATTATTCTCAATGTGTATTCTTTCTCTTGGTAATTGATCAAATCAGTAGAGGCTGCTGAGGGGAGGACAGTTCATAATAATGTCTGGAACGGAGTGCATGGAATGACATCAAACACATGGAAACCACACGTTTGATGTATTTGATACCATTCTGCCTTTTCTGCTCCAGCAATTAACCACAAGCCTGTCTTCCCCAATTAAAGTACCACCAACCTCCTGTGGATACAATATACACTGAGTGTACAAAACATTACATAAAATGATCAAGTGAATCCAGGTGAAAGCCATGTTCTTTTATTGATGTCATCTGTTAAATCCACTTCAATCAGTGTAGATGAAGGGGAGCAGACAGGTTAAAGAAGGATTTTTAAGCCTCGAGATAATTGAGACAGGGATTGTGCATGTGTGCCATTCAGAGGGTGAATGGGCAAGACAAAAGATTGAAGTGCCTTTGAACGGGAGATGGTAGTAGGTGCCAGGCACACTGGTTTGTGTCAAGATCTGCAAAGATGCAGGGTTTTTCACGCTCAAAAGTTTACCATCTGTATCAGGAATGGTCCACTACCAGAAGGACATCCAGCCAACTTAACCCAACTGTGGGAAGTATAAAGTCAACATGGGCCAGCATCCATGTAGAACGCTTTCGACACCTTGTAGAGTCCATACCCCGACAAATTGAGGCTGTTCTAAAGGCAAAAGGGGGTGCAACTCAATAGTAGGAATGTGTTCCTAATGTTTTGTAGGTCTGTAAATCAGTAGTATAGAACACACACAGTTGCCTGAACTGTTATTGGTTGGAAGTCCTTGTCCATCATCCTAAAATAGTGTCCAGGTCAATGTTGCAGGCTGCATGTGAGATTAAGGGTTAACAGCCTCATAGGAATATGGTGTATTTGAAGTAAATAACGCATTTCAGTCTTTGGATGCAAAAGGAAGCTATTTTATTTTTCTAATATATTATGACTTGACATAGTCTGCAAAAACCAAAAGTTTAAAAGTAAAGTTTAGATGTCTGTCTTTTCCGAGCGTTTTCATGACTGAACACACAGATTAGGCCCTGCATTTTGTAGTGGCAATATAAACTATACTGTTGTGTTTTGAATTCCAACGCTTTCAAAGAAACAATTATGATGCTTTCCCACGAGCTATAAATGCTGTTGTTCCCCCAATACATTTTTACAACTGTCACACCACATCACGTGTAACACAAGACAAGGCAAAACAAGACAAGACACTCAATTGTAAAAACGGATACTTCCTGGTATGCTTTCCAAAAAACATTTGGCTCCCTAAAATAAAGTGTGAACTGACGCAAAGTTACTTTGATCGTTGCTGTAAAAGGTGGGTTCGTGCTCAGGATCAAAGTAACGGAAATTTCCAGACCCCTCAAGGAGGGTCAAATATCAAGGTGATTTGGAATCAAACAAACATTGATTTTTAGTGAACCAACACGTGAACCAACTACTTTTTTTAAACTAACATACAATTGCTCTGACATTACGTCACAGCAATTTTCATTTTACAATGATCATAACAGTTGGCAGTATTTCCTGTTCGTCTTTAATTCAATGTACTTTTCCAAAAGAAATCCCCTCCTTCAGTAAAGTGCTTATGCGCGGTATGTAACCAGAGACAGTAGAGAAATCATTCCCAGACCATCTCTGGTGTAACTTCAGGAAGAGAAGAACCAATAGCCTACAGCTGAATCAAGTGCAGCGTTGCCAAAGGTGAAGCAGGTAAGACCTTGGACGTTTATTTCTTTAAATACTGAGTTTGTAAGATCGACAGCCATTCTCAACGCTTTTTGTGTTATATGGGTTTTGTAATCAGCGTGAGTCATTTGACATGGAGGGCAACGCAATGACAATGGTGTAACTGATAAGGTAGAGATACTAAAACAGCGAAAATACAGCTTAGAGCATGGAGGCTTTTCAGTTGTAATTTGAGTAACACTTCAACTACAGCAGAACATACAGTATAAACTCATACTATATTTACTGTCTTGTTCTACACAGGGATGTTGTGTGAAAGCGCACTGTGGGGCATGGATCACCATGAAGACTTGGCGAAAGAACTCACTCCTGCTCACGCGTCCCTATCAGAGCCAACATCAGACTGGGGTAGTTTCTACCCTCATCTCTCCGAATGCGCCAACATCGGGGTTGATGGCAGGGAAAATATGGAAAACCATATAATGAAAGAGGCGGTGAAACAGAGATCGGCTCATCAAGAAAGGGGACTGGTCCCAGGAGACCAACTAGTGAGGAATATGGCATCACCCCATTCTACAGAGCGGTTTGGACCAACAGTGAGAGGGAAGTCATCGGGAGCCGGACGGACACTGGTACCCTGTCAGATTTCATCACCAAGTCTCTCGCAGAGTCGCACTAAAAACTATGTAGTGTAAAGCTTGCCTCTTCATTCTCCATGGACATATTTAACAGTGGCTTATGGAACAATGTTATTTATTTTGTATGTCATTTCACTATCCTTCATAACCTATGCTTTTTCGCTGACACGATCGCCAGTTGTACGGTGTTTCCTCCGACACAATGGTGGGGGTGGCTTCCGGCGAGCAGTGTGTCAAGTAGCAGTGTGGCTTGTCAGGGTCGTGTTTCGGAGGACGCATGACTTTCGACCTTCGCCTCTCTGGAGTCGGTACGGGAGTTGTAGCAATGCGACAAGACTGTAACTACCAATTGGATATCACGAACATGTGGAGAAAAAGTGGTAAAAAGTACAAACAAAAATTATAATAACCTGTGCTTGATATCCTGTTTAACCCTTCCTGTGAATTAAATAGCCTATAGGCCTATTGCTTATTGCATTTGTTTTATTGAAGGATGTTCATTTATTGACTAAATGTGCAGTGTTTATACATTGTTCTTTCAACTATTTATTATTTATGGAGAGGAAGCCAGCCTTAACATTCACCATCACTGGAACACTGTAACAGGATGGCATGGAATGAATCCTGTACTCTATTCTGTGTTGATGTTATTAACAAATAGGGATAGAATAGGCCTGCACTTGTTTCTTATCATTATTCCTTTCCATTCAATGTAGGTCCATTCCAGATAGTGAAGATAGATATTTAGGTCTATGAAATATCTATCTAGGTCTATGAAAATACTGTAGATGTTAGTTACCATAACTGCCCTCAGATCCAGGTTCATAAGGAAGCACCTACGAGAGTAAAATGTAGTTGTACATTTATGTTCAGTCATTTTACTTAGAAACAGAACACCATATTTTGCTAAAATTTTCTCTGTTTTATTTAATTTGAAAGTAGCTGTTGTCACTCCACCAGAAAACAAGTCTCGACTATTCAATGATTACTACCATTCATATGGGCACACCATACAGTTCCTTCAGAAACTATTCATAGCCCTTGACCTATTTCACATTTTGTTGTATTTGTATTTATTAGGGATCCTCATTAGCTGCTGTATTTTAAAGGGCCAGCCCTGCTGCCCTGTTCTGAGCCAACTGTCATTTTCACCTGACCACACTACTAAACAGTAGTCTAGGTGTGCCAAAACTAGAGCCTGTAGGACCTGCCTTGATGATAGTGTTGTTAAGAAGGCAGAGCAGTGCTTTATTCTGGACAGACTTCTCCCCATTTTAGCTACTGTTGTAAACTGTTTTGACCATGACAGTTTACAATCCAGGGTTACTCCAAGTAGTTTAGTCACCTCAACTTGCTCAATTTCTACATTACTCATTACAAGACGTAGTTGAAATTTAGGGTTTAGTGAATGATTTGTTCCAAATACAATGCTTTTAGTTTTAGAAATATTTAGGAATAGCTTATTCCTTGCTACAAATTTTAAAACTAACTGCAGCTCTTTGTTAAGTGTTGCTGTCATGCAGGTGAAAGAGGACCCAAAAGCGACTTGGCGAAAACAGAGTCTTTAATCCAGTAAAGTAATTACAAACAAAAAAACACAACTTTCACTCGAAATGACAAGGACAAACTGGAGACTCGATCTTGAACAGCAGGTGAACAGCAGGTTGCCTCGGGAAGGCACTTGAACCAGACAGACTCAGACACCTGCTCACCACGCAGCATCTGAGGAAAACACGACACGACAGGGCGAAACACAATCACAGCACGGTGAATTCTAAACAAGGAACCGACAGGACAGGAACGGAACACAAAGGAAGAAATAGGGACTCTAATCAGGGGAAAGGATCGGGAACAGGTGTGGGAAGACTAAATGATTGATTAGGGGAAATAGGAACAGCTGGGAGCAGGAACGGAACGATAGAGAGAAGAGAGAGCGAGAGAGTGAGAGAGGGAGGGGGAGAGAGAGGGATAGAAAGAGGGAAAGAACCTAATAAGACCAGCAGAGGGAAACGAATAGAATGGGAAGCACAGGGACAAGACAAGATAATAAATGACAAAACATGACAGTACCCCCCCACTCACCGAGCGCCTCCTGGCGCACTCGAGGAGGAATCCTGGCGGCAACGGAGGAAATCATCAATGAGTGAACGGTCCAGCACGTCCCGAGACGGAACCCAACTCCTCTCCTCAGGACCGTAACCCTCCCAATCCACTAAGTATTGGTGACCCCGTCCCCGAGAACGCATGTCCATGATCTTATGTACCTTGTAAATAGGTGCGCTCTCGACAAGGACGGGAGGGGGGGAGGGAAGACGAACGGGGTGCGAAGAAAGGGCTTGACACAGGAGACATGGAAGACAGGATGGACGCGACGAAGATGTCGCGGAAGAAGCAGTCGCACAGCGACAGGATTGACGACCTGGGAGACACGGAACGGACCAATGAACCGCGGAGTCAACTTACGAGAAGCTGTCGTAAGAGGAAGGTTGCGAGTGGAAAGCCACACTCTCTGGCCGCAACAATACCTTGGACTCTTAATCCTGCGTTTATTGGCGGCTCACAGTCTGTGCCCTGTAACGGCAAAGTGCAGACCTCACCCTCCTCCAGGTGCGCTCACAACGTTGGACAAACGCTTGAGCGGAGGGAACGCTGGACTCGGCAAGCTGGGATGAGAACAGAGGAGGCTGGTAACCCAGACTACTCTGAAACGGAGATAACCCGGTAGCAGACGAAGGAAGCGAATTGTGAGCGTATTCTGCCCAGGGGAGCTGTTCTGCCCAAGACGCAGGGTTTCTGAAAGAAAGGCTGCGTAGTATGCGACCAATCGTCTGATTGGCCCTCTCTGCTTGACCGTTAGACTGGGGATGAAACCCGGAAGAGAGACTGACGGACGCACCAATCAAACGACAGAACTCCCTCCAAAACTGTGACGTGAATTGCGGGCCTCTGTCTGAAACGGCGTCTAACGGGAGGCCATGAATTCTGAATACATTCTCGATAATGATTTGTGCCGTCTCCTTAGCGGAAGGAAGTTTAGCGAGGGGAATGAAATGTGCCGCCTTAGAGAACCTATCGACAACCGTAAGAATCACAGTCTTCCCCGCAGACAAAGGCAGACCGGTAATGAAGTCTAGGGCGATGTGAGACCATGGTCGAGAAGGAATGGGGAGCGGTCTGAGACGACCGGCAGGAGGAGAGTTACCCGACTTAGTCTGCGCGCAGTCCGAACAAGCAGCCACGAAACGGCGCGTGTCACGCTCCTGAGTCGGCCACCAAAAGCGCTGGCGAATAGACGCAAGAGTGCCTCGAACACCGGGATGACCAGCTAACTTGGCAGAGTGAGCCCACTGAAGAACAGCCAGACGAGTGGAAACAGGAACGAAAAGGAGGTTACTAGGACAAGCGCGCGGCGACGCAGTGTGCGTGAGTGCTTGCTTAACCTGTCTTTCAATTCCCCAGACTGTTAACCCGACAACACGCCCATAAGGAAGAATCCCCTCGGGATCAGTAGAAGCCACAGAAGAACTAAACAGACGGGATAAGGCATCAGGCTTGGTGTTCTTGCTACCCGGACGGTAAGAAATCACAAACTCGAAACGAGCGAAAAACAACGCCCAACGAGCTTGACGGGCATTAAGTCGTTTGGCAGAACGGATGTACTCAAGGTTCTTATGGTCTGTCCAAACGACAAAAGGAACGGTCGCCCCCTCCAACCACTGTCGCCATTCGCCTAGGGCTAAGCGGATGGCGAGCAGTTCACGGTTACCCACATCATAGTTGCGCTCAGATGGCGACAGGCGATGAGAAAAATAAGCGCAAGGATGAACCTTATCGTCAGACTGGAAGCGCTGGGATAGAATGGCTCCCACGCCTACCTCTGAAGCGTCAACCTCGACAATGAATTGTCTAGTGACGTCAGGAGTAACGAGGATAGGAGCGGACGTAAAACGTTCTTTTAGAAGATCAAAAGCTCCCTGGGCGGAACCGGACCACTTAAAACACGTCTTGACAGAAGTAAGAGCTGTGAGAGGGGCAGCAACTTGACCGAAATTACGAATGAAACGCCGATAGAAATTAGCGAAACCTAAAAAGCGCTGCAACTCGACACGTGACCTTGGAACGGGCCAATCACTGACAGCTTGGACCTTAGCGGAATCCATCTGAATGCCTTCAGCGGAAATAACGGAACCGAGAAAAGTAACGGAGGAGACATGAAAAGAGCACTTCTCAGACTTTACGTAGAGACAATTCTCTAAAAGGCGCTGTAGAACACGTCGAACGTGCTGAACATGAATCTCGAGTGATGGAGAAAAAATCAGGATATCGTCAAGATAGACAAAAACAAAGATGTTCAGCATGTCTCTCAGAACATCATTAACTAATGCCTGAAAAACAGCTGGCGCATTGGCGAGACCAAACGGCAGAACCCGGTACTCAAAATGCCCTAACGGAGTGTTAAACGCCGTTTTCCACTCGTCCCCCTCTCTGATGCGCACGAGATGGTAAGCGTTACGAAGGTCCAACTTAGTAAAGCACCTGGCTCCCTGCAGAATCTCGAAGGCTGATGACATAAGGGGAAGCGGATAACGATTCTTAACCGTTATGTCATTCAGCCCTCGATAATCCACGCAGGGGCGCAGAGTACCGTCCTTCTTCTTAACAAAAAGAACCCCGCCCCGGCCGGAGAGGAAGAAGGCACTATGGTACCGGCGTCAAGAGACACAGACAAATAATCCTCGAGAGCCTTACGTTCGGGAGCCGACAGAGAGTATAGTCTACCCCGAGGAGGAGTGGTCCCCGGAAGGAGATCAATACTACAATCATACGACCGGTGAGGAGGAAGGGAGTTGGCTCGGGACCGACTGAAGACCGTGCGCAGATCATGATATTCCTCCGGCACTCCTGTCAAATCGCCAGGTTCCTCCTGAGAAGTAGGGACAGAAGAAACGGGAGGGATGGCAGACATTAAACACTTCACATGACAAGAAACGTTCCAGGATAGGATAGAATTACTAGACCAATTAATAGAAGGATTATGACATACTAGCCAGGGATGACCCAAAACAACAGGTGTAAACGGTGAACGAAAAATCAAAAAAGAAATAGTCTCACTGTGGTTACCAGATACTGTGAGGGTTAAAGGTAGTGTCTCAAATCTGATACTGGGAAGATGACTACCATCTAAGGCGAACATGGGCGTAGGCTTCTCTAACTCTCTGAAAGGAATGTCATGTTTCCGAACCCATGCTTCGTCCATGAAACAACCCTCAGCCCCAGAGTCTATCAAGGCACTACATGTAGCACCCGAACCGGTCCAGCGTAGATGGACCGACAAAGTAGTACAGGACTTTGATGGAGAGACTTGAGTAGTTGCGCTCACCTGTAGCCCTCCGCTTACAGATGAGCTCTGGCTTTTACTGGACATGAATTAACAAAATGTCCAGCAACTCCGCAATAGAGGCACAGGCGGTTGGTGATCCTCCGTTCCCTCTCCTTAGTCGAGATGCGAATCCCTCCCAGCTGCATGGGCTCAGACTCTGAGCCAGAGGAGGGAGATGGTTGCGATGCGGAGCAGGGAAACACCGTTGATGCGAGCTCTCTTCCACGAGCCCGGTGACGAAGATCTACCCGTCGTTCTATGCGGATGGCGAGAGCAATCAAAGAGTCCACATCTGAAGGAACCTCCCGGGAGAGAATCTCATCCTTAACCACTGCGTGGAGTCCCTCCAGAAAACGAGCGAGCAGCGCGTGAGAAAGGAGCGGCTCGTTCCACTCACTAGAGGCAGCAAGAGTGCGAAACTCAATAGAATAATCCGTTATGGACCGTTCACCTTGGCATAAGGAAGCCAGGGCCCTAGAAGCCTCCCTACCAAAAACTGAACGGTCAAAAACCCGAATCATCTCCTCTTTAAAGTTCTGGAACTTGTTAGAGCAATCAGCCCTTGCCTCCCAGATAGCTGTGCCCCATTCTCGAGCCCGGCCAGTAAGGAGTGAAATGACGTAAGCAACCCGAGCTCTCTCTCTAGAGTATGTGTTGGGTTGGAGAGAGAACACAATCTCACACTGCGTGAGAAAGGAGCGGCACTCAGTGGGCTGCCCGGAGAAGCAAGGTGGGTTATTAACCCTAGGTTCTGGAGGCTCGGCAGGCCAGGAAGTAACAGGTGGCACGAGACGTAGACTCTGGAACTGTCCAGAGAGGTCGGAAACCTGAGCGGCCAGGTTCTCTACGGCATGGCGAGCAGCAGACAATTCCTGCTCGTGTCTGCCGAGCATGGCTCCTTGGATCTCGACGGCAGTGTAACGAGCGTCTGAAGTCGCTGGGTCCATTCCTTGGTCGGTTCCTTCTGTCATGCAGGTGAAAGAGGACCCAAAAGCGACTTGGCGAAAACAGAGTCTTTAATCCAGTAAAGTAATTACAAACAAAAAAACACAACTTTCACTCGAAATGACAAGGACAAACTGGAGACTCGATCTTGAACAGCAGGTGAACAGCAGGTTGCCTCGGGAAGGCACTTGAACCAGACAGACTCAGACACCTGCTCACCACGCAGCATCTGAGGAAAACACGACACGACAGGGCGAAACACAATCACAGCACGGTGAATTCTAAACAAGGAACCGACAGGACAGGAACGGAACACAAAGGAAGAAATAGGGACTCTAATCAGGGGAAAGGATCGGGAACAGGTGTGGGAAGACTAAATGATTGATTAGGGGAAATAGGAATTGCTGGGAGCAGGAACGGAACGATAGAGAGAAGAGAGAGCGAGAGAGTGAGAGAGGGAGGGGGAGAGAGAGGGATAGAAAGAGGGAAAGAACCTAATAAGACCAGCAGAGGGAAACGAATAGAATGGGAAGCACAGGGACAAGACAAGATAATAAATGACAAAACATGACAGTTGCAGTAATTTCAGTTGCTGTAGTAGCTGACGTGTATAGTGTTGAGTCATCCGCATACATAGACACACTGGCCTTACTCAAAGCCAGTGGCATGTCGTTAGTAAAGATTGAAAAAAGCAGGGGCCTGAACAGCTACCCTTTGGAATTCATGATTCTACCTTGATTGTGCTTGAGAGGCTTCCATTAAAGAACACCCTCTGTGTTCTGTTAGACAAGTAACTCTTTATCCACATTATAGCAGGGGGTGTAAAGCCATAACACATACGCTTTTCCAGCAGCAGACTCAAAAGCTGCACTGAAGTCTAACAAGACAGCCCCCACGATCATTTTATCATCAATTTCTCTCAGCCTATCATCCAACATTTGTGTAAGCAATGTGCTTGTTGAGTGTCCTTCCCTATAAGTGTGCTGAAAGTCTGTTGTCAAAGTCTGTTGCCTGAATTCACATTTTTTTTAAATATTTTTTTAATCCTCACCCATCTACACACAATACCCCGTAATGACAAAGTGAAAACATGTTTTTAGAAATTCTTGAAAATTAAGTACAGAAATATCTAATTCACGTAAGTATTCACATCCTTGAGTCACCTTTGGCAGTGATTACAACTGTGAGTCTTTCTGGGTAAGTGTCTAATAGCTTTGCACACCTGGATTGTACAGTATTAGCCCATTATTATTTTTTAAATTCTTCAAGCTCTGTCAAGTTGGTTGTTGATCATTGTTAGACAGCAATTTTCAAGTCTTGCCATAGATTTTCTAGCCGATTTTAAGTCAAAACTGTAATTACGCCACTGAGGATCATTCAATGTCATCTTGGTAAGCAACTCCAGCGTATATTTGGCCTTGTGTTTTAGGTTACCCATAAAACCATGCATGAAAATATGAAGATAATACTAAGTGGTGTGTTGGATTTGCCCAAACATAACGCTTTGTATTCAAGATATAAAGTTAATGTATTTGCCACATTTTTTGCAGTTGTACTTTTTTGCCTTATTGCAAACAGGATGCATGTTTTGGAATATTTTTATTCTGTAATGGCTTCCATCTTTTCATTCTGTCATTTGGGTTAGTAGTGTAGAGTAACTACAATGTTGTTGATCCATTCTCAGTTTTCTCCTATCACAGCCATTGAACTCTGTAACTATTTTAATGTCACCATTAGCCTCATGGTCAGATCACTGAGAGATTTCTTTCCTCTCTGGCAACTGAGTTAGAAAGGAGGCCTGTATATTTGCAGTGACTGGATGTATTGATACAGCATTCAAAGTGTAATTAATAACTTTACCATGCTCAAAGGGATATTCAATGTCTGCTTTTTAAAATGTTTACCAATCTACCAATAGGTCAAATCAAATCCAATCAAGCTTTATTTATACAGCACATTTCAGACATGGAATGCAATGCAATGTGCTTTACAGGTAAAACCAAAATAATGACACCCAACTGAACAACCAAAAAGAACCCTAAGGAAAACCAAGGCTAAAAAAATATTTTTTAGATATGTCCACAGTTTTGCCCCCCCTCGGGTTCTCTGGCAGGCTATTCCAGTGGCTTGGGGCATAATAACTAAAGGCTGTCTCTCCATGCATCTTAGTCCAAGGATTTGGGATAGTTAAAAGGCCAGTGCCAGAGGACCTGAGGGACCAACTGGGTAAATAACTTAAAATCATGTCTGACATGTATTGGGGTGCACAACCGTGGATTGATTTAAAAACCAATGGAAGAATCTTAAAATGTACTCTAAAACTCACAGGCAGCCAGTGCAGAGACCTTAAAACCGGTGTAATGTGTTCTCTCCGTCTGGTCTTTGTCAGTACCCATGCTGTAGCATTCTGTATTTTTTGCAGTTGGCCAATTACTTTTTTTGGGTAGGCTAGACAGAAGAGCATGAATTAAAATGTGCGACTAGATTCTCTCTTTGTGCTTTGGCTCCAACAATAAGTACCTTGATCTTATGATGATTTAGCTGGAGGACATTGTGAGCTATCCAAGTATTTAAATCACTCATACAGTCTAATAATTTATCCTTGGAGCTAAAATCCCTTTGTGACACACAAAATAAAGTTGCATATCGTCTGCGTAGCAGTGGAAATCAATGCTGTGCTTTCTGATAACGCTGCCAAGGGGTAACATATATAAACTGAACAGTACCGGACCCAAAATCGAACAATGTGGAAGGCACATGTGATATGAATTTTTTATGTTACAAAAAACACTTGACTGGTTAATTAGGTCCTAAAACAATTTAGAACTGGACCGGAGAAGCCAACCCACCTCTCTAGTCTTTCCAGAAGGACATCATGGTCAACAGTGTCAAATGCAGCACCTTAATCTAAGAGTACAAGGACAGAAAGTTGTTTGGCATCTGTGTTGGCTCTAGGATCATTTACTACTTTAACTAAGACTGTCTCTGTGCTGTGGTGGGCATAAAAACACAGATTAGAATTGTTAAAAAAAACAGTTTGCACTTAAAAAAGCATTTAGCTGTTCAAACACTAATTTACCCAGAATTTTGCTTAAGAATGGAAAGTTGGAGATTTGTCCCAAAATTGCTAAGAGCTGAATAATAGACCACTTTTCTTCAGATGGGGTTTCACCCTAACAGTTTTTAGTGCAGTGGGGAAAGTGCCTGTGAACAGGGAGTGATTAACTATAGCTTGCACTTCTTCAGATATGCAATTGAAAACGGTTGTGAAGAAGGTGGTGGGGATAGGATCGAGAAGGCAGGTAGAAGGCTTAAGTTGTGATATCACTTTCCTGAGCATGTCTGTGTCAACCAGGGAAAATACATCCATAGTGCCTTTGCTTGGTAGGCTAGGGCACGCCATCAAACTTCTAATCAGATCTTGCTTGACTGATACCAAGCCTAATGTTATCGAATCTTATCTCTGAAATACGCTGCAAACTCATTACATTTGGATGTGGAGGAAAGTGCTGCTCTTATTGAAGTCTCCCCCCGGACTACAGCTTTTCATGCTCTATCAGAAAATGAAAAAGTGGAGGGGGACAGCCTCTATTTTCAGTAATGCTCTCAGCTGTAAGAACTTTTCGTTTGGCGACTTTGGGTTTTTTGAGCATCATGCTATACTGTTTAAATGTCAGCCACCATTGCTGGCCATAAGACTCAATAGGCCACCAAAGCACTGCCCCACTTTCTTTACTGATTTATCTGAACTCTTGTCTATTGGTCTTGAGAACTATGATAAAATCATAGTGTTGGGCAATTTTAATATTCATGTTGACAAAGAGACTGACTCCAAGGCCATTCAATGTATTAATCTTTTAAGCTCTATGGACTTTATCCAACATGTTAGTGGGCCCACCCATAACTGTGGCCATTCTCTGGACCTAGTTATTCCCAAGGGGCTTTGAATTGACATATCCTCCATTGTTCCTCTGATCACCACTTTCTATTTCTTGCTACCTTGTTGCCCATAGCACAGGGTAATACTGAACACATTATTAAGAAATGCTATCTTACTTTGCTGTAGATGATGGCCATGTTTCTAACATGCAATAAACTTTGTGCTCGGTAATTAGGTGATTCATAAGAAAGGTTTTACTTGTGATTGTTCTAACATTTAAAAGTGCCATATTCCATTTTTTATTTATTTAACTAGGCAAGTCAGTTAAGAACAAATTATTATTTTCAATGACGGCCTAGGAACAGTGGGTTAACTCCCTGTTCAGGGGCAGAACGACAGATTGTGGGAAAAGTCCAGGGGTGTGAATACTTTCTGAAGGTACCTTTTTGACAAACTAAATGTGAAGTGAACGATCACTTTAATTGTAAAACGTTACCTTAATGGGCTTGTTCGACATTGGCGCTGACAGTGCAGGCGACTACAGACTGACTGATCTACAAGGAACTTTACATCGTAAATAACTGATCATTATTATTTGTAGATCAGTCAGCAAATCACAATTTACCCATGATACATGACGGTTTTGATCCTCTCGAACACGGCCTCCGTCAGCTGCGCTTACCACGGACTGGCTGGGAAAACTGTGCTAGACTACAGTAGAGGGGGGGTTGATGGTGACGCAGGAAAAACACCCAAGTGCAGACAAAAAAAAAATAAGCAAGGAAGAGAGATCATATTAGCAGATCTGGATGCATGTATGAAAATAGTATGTAACACACGTTGACACTTAGCGGAACCCAGAATAGAAAGATTCATAGACAGGACAAGTCAACTCAAGGAAGTTGCATCAAATTTTGGGGTAAGTAACATTGGGTAGCTAGCAACAATGGTGCTAACGGGCTAGAATAGCTAGATAACGACATATCTGAGTAATCATTAACAATGAAACGTTATAGCGGTCTAGTTACAAGGTGTAATGTTACACATGCTTTTCATTGGATAAAGAGGCGAGAGTAATAGCAAGCAATGTGCGTGACATCGGCAGAATGAATGCTGAAATGCCGGTTTGTTTCTGTATGTAACGTTGGCTAGTTAAGTTAGCTGTTATTTTTGGCTGTGGCAAAATGGCTGACGTTTCCCATACCAACCTGTTAATTGTTTGGATTTTGAAATATAACGGTTTCCACATAGCTAGTTCAAGGTCAGTCTCAACCAGACAAGATGTTGGCTAACTTCTTAGACTAGTGGTGTTGACAGATATGGGCTGGTGTTTGATCAACAACCTACCAATGCACACAGACTGTTGATTGTTGTGGCAGCGCCATTAGCTAACGTTAACTAGCATGTTAGCGCTACTACCGATGTTGAGTAAGGAGAAGGCCCTTGCAATGCTTGTCAGTAGCTAGCTAACTAACGTTACGGGCCTTGATAACGTAATGCATTAGTTATCGTCCAGACTCCTGTTGCATGAAGTTATTTTTCACATCAGTTAACCGTGTTCCAGGCAGTGTTTGCAGGCTGGTTATTTTCGCATTGTTTGAAATATTTGGATAATGCTTTTTGATCTAGCAAGTGTAGTTAGCTACGTTAGTTGTTGGCTGATGCTGGCTAGGTAGCGGTCTCTCATATCTAAAATACATCATACAATGTGACAGTAACACTTCTTTTGAGATTGAGTTTGCTGTAATTAAATCAAGTTTTCCTTATACGCCAGTCCACAAATTACTTTATTTAATTAGTTAGCTGCACAATGTTACTCAATGACGTGTCCTCACAGAAAGAGGTTCTGGTGAGGATAGCGGATCGTGATAAGAATGATTAGCAAGCCTAAGACCAAGTACATTTTTATTCACACACATCATGCAAGCAACCTTGTCATTTGTCGTTACATAATGTTTTCCTTTGTGCCAAGCTCCTTGTCAACCAACGGCTGTCACAAGAAATGTCTTGACAGTTTGATGCAGACACATGTCTCCAAAACGGAAACTGAAGGTGTAGCCAAGGGTAGTCTTGAAAACCCGACTGTAGTTGCCTCTGCCTAGTGTCGGTTTTTGAGACTAGCCAAGGTAGGGTCTGGCATTAGATCTATTGACAAATAATTGATTTTAGTTATTTGCAAGCAAGGCATTTTCAATATGTCATTGTTGACGATTTTTAGGCCTGGTAATATGCTTACTTTGTGCATTTCCGGATACAAATGACTTCATTCCACCTAAAAGTTTTGCGTTTTCTCAGTCCTGACCTAGCTATGCTCACTTCAAGTTTTACTCAAGTCAGCAAAACTAAGCCTTGACCATGATGACCTGAATACTTGCCGCAAACACACTGCCATGGCAGCTGTACCAGGTGTAAATACTATATTTTCAGTAAGCTGAAAACCAGTGTTTCTCAACCCCCCCAGAAGTTTTCACATTTTAGTTTTAACCCTAAACGTGCTCCACTGATTCAGTTATTCAACTAATCATCAAGCCTTTGACTAATTAAATCAGGTGTGCCGGTTTATGGTTAGAACACAAATGTGGAACGTTTGGGGGTGCTGAGGAAGAGGGTTGGGGAAACCCTGGTTTATGGCCCGGTCAGGTGCTTTCTCAAGACTCAAGGTTTCTTTTCATCTGATTGGTTCCTCAACTGTTCTTGCCCCTTGGGTCATTGATTCCGATTGGCTTGTTAACTTCCATTCACATTGTAGCTGTCAGCTGTAGCCTACTCCTGTCGGCTTGCCTGATGATGCTCGAGGTAGAAGTCGGCCCAAACCACAGATCTAGGATCAGATTCCCCTTCCCTAATACTAACCTCTTCCATTAGATGGAAGCGGATACATCTGAAGACGGGAAACTGAAGACAGCCAATAATAAACCTGTAAACTGAGCCCAGAGGATCGTAACTCAGCTGGAGACTGTCTTAATGTGTCTCAAGACTTCCAGTGTCTCACAACTAGACACACAGACCTTTCCTACCCAGAAACCCTAGCCCCTAATCTTAATGTTACCTCATAGGCACTTGAGTGGATTGAAGGAGCCTCAACAGGTTTAGGGCCTATCTCTTCCATCCTGACTCATAGTGATTTAAGATGTTTTGCTTTGTCACTCTGCTGTTGTGTAAGGTCAATATTCTATACAGACTCACTTATGTTATAGTGCAGTGTTTCTCAACTCCAGTCCAGTACCCCCCAACATCACACATTTTTCTTATAGGCCTGGACAAAATCCCCTGATTCCACTCATTGAGGGCTTGATGATTAGTTGACAAGTTGATTCAGGTGTGCTTGTCTGGGGCTCCAACAAAAATGTGTGCTGTTGGGGCTACTGGAGGACTGGAGTTATGAAACACTGTTACAGTACTGGGACACATTGTTGGACTACCACAACTTTATGTCAGTGGCACTGGCAGCCAAGCATAGATGGCCTGATTTCAATCCAATATGTTATTATTCATCATTTTGGGCAATTATTAAGAATACATTGTTTGTCAGTAAGTGCACAATGGCTTGTTCTCCTTGTTCAATTGTTCTTGTTTAGTTATTGTATTAGGCTTGGCTAATATAGCCAGGTGATATCTTGAAACCTCAATATCCCATGCATGTCTTGCTGTAGTGAGATGTGAGTAACCTAGGAGCTGCAGTTTGTTGGGTTAGGGTAGGGTCATGCTCTGTGTGACCAATCAACAGTTTGTCAGTAGCTGTATACTGTCTTGCACAGTCTAGATGTCTCTGAACCAGTTCGACAGAGACTATTAATAGGCCAGGGTGGCGTATGGTTGATAGTCCGCTAAACTGGAAATAGGAGAGGTGATGGCAGTGTGGGGCGGGGGGGTTCTGTCTGTCGGTATTAGGGCTAGGGTGTGTGTGTCTGTATGTCATAATTCCACCCCGTTGTCAAGCATGCGTATTAGCATTTTAATGTCTAGACCCAGATAGTGGCACAGTGAGAGTCATTTGAATTGGTCTCGCTTAGTTGTCTTGCAAACATACTGTGGAATCATGGCCTTTGGATGCACCTGTGTTGTTTCTCAGCTATTTTTACACCTCAACAGTGGTCTGAAGTTGACCATGTGATGTTCACTAGATTCTACACAGATTAGCTGAAATGCAAATGCCTCAGTCCCAAATGCATGTGAAAAATGGGGCATCAACCATTCTAAATCTCTCTCCCCTGTCTCTGTCCTACAGGTTCTGCGATGGTCTCTGCAACCCTCCCTGAGCCTCAGCAGCCGGAGCGTTCCCTCTCAGCCGGCCTCTGGTTCTCCTTCCCTACCCAGGCAGTGATTCCCCTCCAGGCCAGGGCCTCCTAAAGCGGACAAGACTGCCAAGATCTACCCCGTGTCGATCATGACGGTCACCACCCGTGGCTCCCCCGTGGGGGGCAATGATAGCCAGGGCCAGGCACCCGCTGATTCTCCGAGCCAGCCCCCACCCACACAGGCCCAGGTGAGTGTCGGGGTGATGTGTGTCTGTCTATGGATAGTTCCCCAATTATCAGTGAATAAGGCTACCCGCATGTCAACTGTATGTCTGCATGAAGTTGACTGACTAATATGGAGCGATCTGCAATGCCATATGCTTTCGTACTTACTTACTTTTAATATTAATGTGTGTGCGCGTTGCAGACGGTGTCCGCAAACCCGTCGACCACGGAGCCGTCTCCTGTGAGCCCACCGGCGGCGGAGGAGGAGCAGGGTCAAGGAGACTCTGTCCCTGCTCTGGAGGAGGAGGAGCCTGCCTTCCCTCACACTGACCTGGCCAAGCTGGACGACATGATCAACAGGCCCCGATGGGTAGTCCCAGTCCTGCCAAAGGGGGAATTAGAAGTTCTACTTGAAGCTGCTATAGACTTATGTAAAAAAGGTGTGTCCCTCATCGTATACAATATACATCCATATAGGACATCTTTTTAATTTGTCGTCTATTGATCTCTCTTTGTTTTCTGCCTTTAATTGTTGCCTCTTTCTGCAGGGCTTGATGTGAAGTGTGAGGCGTGCCAGAGGTTTTTCAGGGACGGCCTGACCATCTCCTTCACTAAGATCCTCACAGACGAGGCTGTCAGTGGGTGGAAGTTTGAGATCCATGTAAGGGCCTTGTGTGTGTGTGTGTGTGTGTGTGTGTATATGTGTGCGCACACACTAGCACTTCCTGTTTGAACTACAGCTGATTGTCCTTCCTTCCACAGAGGTGTATCATCACCAACACACACCGGCTGGTGGAGCTGTGTGTGACCAAGCTTCCTCAGGACTGGTTCCCCTTACTGGAGCTACTGGCCACAGCCACCAACCCCCACTGCAAGTTCCACATCTACAACGGCACGCGGCCCTCTGAGACCATCCCCGCCGGGGCCACGCTGGCCGACGACGAGCTCTTCGCCCGCCCACCTGACCCTCGCTCACCCAAGGTAGGCCCCAACTCACCCTCGCTCACTCAGGATTCCTCGCTTGATACAGCATGTCCAAGTTTTCAACATGAATAAAGCTGTCGTCAGTGATTAGCCATTCATTATTTTTTCTCCATCTCTCCCTCTCTCAGGGCTGGTTGGTGGACCTGATTAATAAGTTTGGCACGCTGAACGGGTTTCAGACTCTACACGACCGCTTCATGAGCGGACAGGCACTCAACGTACAGATCATCGCTGCCCTCATCAAGTATGTTAGTGCAGATGGACCAATGTAAGGGACTTGTAAGGGACGTGTGCGTGTCCTAACCCGTGTATGTCTTCCCTCCAGGCCGTTCGGCCAGTGCTATGAGTTCCTGACCTTGCACACAGTGAAGAAGTACTTCCTGCCAGTGATCGAGATGGTTCCTCAGTTCCTGGAGAATCTGACTGACGAGGAGCTGAAGAAGGAGGCCAAGAACGAGGCCAAGAACGATGCCCTGTCCATGATCATCAAGTCCCTGAAGAACCTGGCCTCCAGGGTGCCCGGTCAGGAGGAGACCGTCAAGAACTTGGAGATATTTAGGTTGAAAATGATCCTTAGGTGAGATTCCTTCAGTTGTTTTCTTTTTAGGTTGTTATTGTATAGAATTAAAACTGTCACATTGGGGTTTGAGCACCTCGTGTGATGAGTGTTTTGGACAGTCAACTGCTGTTTTATTATTAGGGGAAAACTCCACCCAAAAACTGTTTTGATATTTATTTCATTAGTCCATTGTTGACATGCAAAACATTTTTCAAGATGTGTAACTTTCAAAATACAGCTGGTATTTTTCTGACATGTAAAACATTTTGGGACTCTGTCAACAATGGACTAATGAAATAAATACCAAAAGATGGCTTTTCGGTGGAATTTTCCTTTTCGATAAGATGGTTATGCTTTTAATTTGTTGATTTGTCCCCAGGTTATTGCAGATTTCCTCGTTCAACGGCAAGATGAACGCTCTGAATGAGGTCAACAAGGTAATCTCCAGCGTGTCCTACTATACGCATCGGCATGGCAACCCCGAGGAGGAGGAGTGGCTGACGGCAGAACGCATGGCGGTGAGTCACCACAGTTACTCCTTATGAATGATAATGGACTGGATTTGTATAGAGCGTTTAAATTGCTCATCAGAGTTTAATAGTCAATTCCAGTTCAATTCCTGTCAGTGGAATTGGACATGGAATTTCTCCACAGGAATGCTAATTTATTTGTATTTATTTAGCCAGGTAGGCAAGTTGAGAACAAGTTCTCATTTACACCTGCTATGCCTGATGTTTGCCTTTCTCTCAGGAGTGGATCCAGCAGAACCACATCCTCTCCATCGTGCTGAGGGACAGCCTCCACCAGCCTCAGTACGTAGAGAAACTAGAGAAGATACTCCGCTTCGTCATCAAGGAGAAAGCCCTCACCATGCAGGACCTGGACAACATCTGGGCAGCGCAGGTACTGAATTAAACGTGTCATGGGAAAATGGGTCTCAGCAATATGGGGATGGATCCATCTTGAATTTTAATGTAATTCCTATTCATTGAACCTATACAGGTTATTCTCATTTGTGAAAAATATATATTTTGCAAGAGAGACCTTTTCCTTTATAAAAAAGGAATGCGTAGGGGAAGGGGTTGTTTTTAGAACCATGCCTAAGTGTCTTCTGTGTCTGTTTCTATGTCAGGCTGGTAAGCACGAAGCCATAGTGAAGAACGTCCATGACCTTCTGGCCAAACTGGCCTGGGACTTCTCTCCAGAGCAGCTCGACCATCTCTTTGATTGCTTCAAGGAGAGTTGGACGAATGCGAGTAAGAAGCAGCGTGAGAAGCTGCTGGAGCTGATCCGTCGTCTGGCGGAGGACGATAAGGATGGAGTGATGGCCCACAAGGTGCTCAACCTGCTGTGGAACCTGGCTCACAGTGACGACGTCCCCGTGGACATAATGGACCAGGCCCTCAGCGCACACATCAAGATACTGGACTACAGCTGCTCTCAGGTAAAACTACTGTTACTGCTACTGGGTTGTAATAGGCACCGAACGAAAGAAAACAGACGGAAACTGGGACGTTCTTCCTGAACTTGTCAAATGAGAATCTCTTGTTTTTTGTTTTCTGTTGCAAAATGTTTTGCTACGATGGTCCCTAATGACTAGGACCCTGCTCTGTGCTTCTGTGTTCCAACAGGACAGAGACACCCAGAAGATCCAGTGGATAGACCGCTTCATCGAGGAGCTGCGCACCAACGACAAGTGGGTCATACCAGCCCTGAAGCAGATCAGAGAGATCTGCAGCCTGTTTGGGGAAGCTCCTCAGAACCTCAGGTAACGAAACACTCTCTCCACCTCCCTGTCTCTCTCGCTCTCGTCTCATCTCTTTTTCCCATTGAGTCAAAGCTTGTGATGAAATATTACATTTCTCTCCTTCCCTTTCCTCTTCCCCATACAGTCAGACCCAGAGGAGTCCTCATGTGTTCTATCGTCATGACCTGATCAACCAGCTGCAGCACAACCATGCCCTGGTCACTCTGGTGGCTGAGAACCTGTCTGCCTACATGGAGACCATGAGACCGTTCTCCAAAGCTGAACACGCAGACTTTGACCCTCAGACGGTCAGAGTGGGAAGTCGCTACAGTCATGTTCAGGAGGTCCAGGAGAGGCTCAACTTCCTGAGGTAAGGCAGGCGGCTGCCTCCAGGCATCTCTGGATGAAAACAATGACCATTGACTGCTTTTCTGGGCGGCGAGGCATTTCTCAGTCTGTGGAAATGAAAGTGGCCATTCTGAGTCGTCTGCTAGTGTCTAACTGCTTTGAACCATCTTGTTCTCCAGGTTCCTGTTGAAGGACGGACAGTTGTGGCTATGTGCTCCTCAGGCCAAGCAGATCTGGAGGTGTCTGGCTGAGAGCGCTGTCTTCCTGTGTGACCGGGAGGCGTGCTTCAAATGGTACGTACACATTTGTTTAGACCAGCCTTTGATGTATATTAAATATAATTTCCCTTTTTAATTATTCCAGGTTAGTTCAACTCAAATGTTATTGGTAGCACTTCACTTAAAGCATGCTGGGATCATACTTTATCATTTGTTATACGCAAGTATGAGCCTTTTATAACGTCTTTATACTGTCTTTTCCAACTCTAGGTACTCTAAGCTAATGGGAGATGAGCCAGACCTGGACCCGGACATCAACAAGGACTTCTTTGAGAACAATGTTCTGCAGCTGGACCCGTCCCTGCTCACGGAGAACGGCATGAAGTGCTTCGAGAGGTTCTTCAAGGCTGTCAACTGCCGCGAAGGCAAACTGGTGGCCAAACGCAGGGCCTACATGATGGATGACCTGGAGCTCATAGGACTGGACTACCTCTGGAGGGTGAGTGTTAAACAGCTTATCAATGTTCTAAAGCTTTCTGAACATACTGTAAAACCTGGAGCTCATAGGACTGGACTACCTTGGGAGGCATTTGAGTTAAAACTCCTCTTATCGCTGTTAAAAGCTTTTATAGACACCAGTCTGGTTCCTGGATTAACCCTGGAGGAGGATAGTGCACAAAACCGCTTTGTATTGTTCTACCAGGTGGTGATCCAGGGTACTGATGACATCGCCAGCCGAGCCATCGACCTGCTGAAGGAGATCTACACCAACCTGGGGCCCAAGCTGCAGGTCAACCAGGTGGAGATCCACGAGGACTTCATCCAGTTGTGTTTTGACCGTCTGAAGGCGTCGTACGACACGCTGTGTGTCCTGGATGGGGACAAGGACAGCATCAACTGTGCCCGGCAGGAGGCCATCCGCATGGTTCGCGTGCTCACCGTGCTCAAGGAGTACATCAACGAATGTGACAGCGACTACCACGAGGAGAGGTCCATACTGCCCATGTCCAGGTAGGAGAGAGGCTCACACACACACAGACTCACACCAACACACACTTGTGAAAGCGAGGTCTAACTAAGTTTGTCAGTCTCAGCGCCAATATTTTGACTGACCAATCCCTCTTTCTTTCTCCCCTTTCTCTCTCTCAGGGCGTTCCGGGGGAAGCACATCACGTTGATCGTTCGTTTCCCTAACCAGGGTCGTCAGGTGGATGACCTGGACATCTGGTCTCACACCAATGACACCATCGGCTCGGTGCGCCGCGGCATCCTCACACGCATCAAGGCCAACGCCACGCACACCAAGATAGAGCTCTTCATTGGCGGGGAGGTTGTCGACCCAGCGGATGACAGGAAGCTGATTGGACAGCTCAACCTCAAGGACAAAGCAGTAAGCTAGTCATTTCGTCATCAATGGCCCATGCACTGGTTTTGAATTAGGGCTTATTTCCGATGTGTTTAAATACAATTTTACTCTCTCCTGGAATCACTAATCTACTGGGATTAGATGATGAAAGCACAGTGTATCTGTTAGCGTTTGGTTCAAATCGGTATTTTGTGTGTAGTTGATCACAGCCAAGCTGACCCAGGTGAGTGCCACCGTGCCCTCCAGTCCTGACAGCTCCTCGGACTCCTCCACCGGCTCACCCAGTAACCATGGCAACCACTTCAGCGAAGGGCCCAACCCAGAGGTGGAGGGCTGCCTGCCTGGAGTGGTAAGACACACACACACACACACACCTTTCCTCACGTGTGAAATGTCAAATGTGTCATCTTCTCCTGAGTAACGTCTTGCTCTCTGTAGATCATGTCTCTCCACCTGCGCTACATCTCGTTCCTGTGGCAGGTAGCAGACCTGGGTTGTACCCTCAACATGCCTCTGCTGCGAGATGGAGCCAGGCTCCTCATGAAGCTTATGCCTCCAGGTACACTGTCTTTCTCTCTCACGCTCTCATTCTTTCTCATTATAGCTTGCTGTCCTTCTGTGGCCCCAAAACAGCATCTCTCATCCTTCCTCTTTGTCTCTCTTTCTCTCTCTCTCTCTTATTGTGGTTTGAAATGATTTGTCCTGACTGACTGATGTTCTGGTTGAGCTGTGTGTAGACAACAGTACCATGGAGAACCTGCGCGCTATCTGTCTGGATCATGCCAAGCTGGGAGAGAACAGCCTGAGCCCCACACTGGACTCCCGCTTCTTTGGCCCCTCGCCCTCACAAGTCCTCTACCTCACTGAGGTTGGTAACACACACCACTGTGTGTGTGGTGGTTTACGTGATTGATTCATTACCCCTTACACTCTTCACATCCTCCTTCCACGTTTGATTGGATTGATTCCCCAGGTGGTGTATGCATTGCTGATGCCGGCCAGCAGCACCCTCGGCGAGGACGCCAGCGACTTCCAGTACAACTTCCTGAAGAGCGGCGGCCTCCCACTCGTACTGAGTATGCTCACCAGGAATAACTTCCTGCCGTCGGCCGACATGGAGACGCGGCGGGGGGCATACCTCAATGCCCTGAAGATCGCCAAGCTGCTGCTGACCGCCGTGGGGTTCGGACACGTCAAAGCTGTGGCCGAGGCCTGCCAGCCCGTAGTGGAGGGGACCAGCCCTGCATCGCCGGTAAATAGCGCTTTTGTATTGCCGTTATATTACCTCTGTAAATACGGGGAAAACCTTGTATTACTCCAGCTTAGACGAGTGCAGAACAATGAGGGTAGCAGGACTAGAGGTCGACCGATTAATCGGAAGGGCCGAATTTCAAGTTTTCATAAACTATTTTGGGCCGGTATTTTATACCTTTATTTAACTAGGCAAGTCAGTTAAGAACACATTCCTGGGAACGGTGGGTTAACTGCCTTGTTCAGGGGCAGAACGACAGATTTTCACCTAGTCAGCTCGGGGGAGCCGATCTTGCAACCTTACAGTTAACTAGTCCAACGCTCTAACCACCTGCCTCTCATTGCACTCCACGAGGAGGCTGCCTGTTACGCGAATGCAGTAGAAGCCAAGGTAAGTTGCTAGCTAGCATTAAACTTATCTTATAAAAAACAATCAATCATAATGACTAGTTATAACTACACATGGTTGATGATATTACTAGTTTATCTAGCGTGTCCTGCGTTGCATATAATCGATGCAACGCTGGGGGATTATTTAACAAAGGCGCATTTGCGAAAAAAGCACAATTGTTGGACGACTGTACCTAACCATAAACACCAATGCCTTTCTTAAAATCTGCTAAATGACTTAAATGTTAAAATCAATACACAGAAGTATATATTTTTAAACCTGCATATTTAGCTAAAAGAAATCCAGGTTAGCAGGCAATATTAAATTGTCACTTCTCTTGCGTTCATTGCACGCAGAGTCAGGGTATAGGCAACAGTTTGGGCCGCCTGGCTCATTGCGAACTAATTTCCCAGAATTTTACATAATTCTGACATAACATTGAAGGTTGTGCAAGGTAACAGGAATATTTAGACTTAAGCATGCCACCCGTTAGATAAAATACCGAACGGTTCCGTATTTCATTGAAATAATAAACGTTTTGTTTTCGAAATGATAGTTTCCGGATTCGACCATATTAATGACCAAAGGCTCGTATTTCTGTGTGTTATGTTATAATTAAGTCTATGATTTGATAGAGCAGTCTGACTGAGCGACGGTAGGCAGTAGCAGGCCCGTAAGCATTCATTCAAACAGCACTTTCGTGCGTTTTGCCAGCAGCTCTTCACAAGCACAGCGCTGTTTATGACTTCAAGCCTATCAGCCTAATGGCTGGTGTAACCAATGTGAAATGCCTAGCTAGTTAGCGGGGTGCGCGCTAATAGCGTTTCAAACGTCACTCGCTCTGAGACTTGGAGTAGTTATTACACTTTGTTTTTGCATTATTTAAACCAAATTGAACATGTTTCATTATTTATTTGAGGCTAAATTGATTTTTATGGATGTATTAAGTTAAAATAAGTGTTCATTCAGTATTGTTGTAATTGTCATTACTACAACAACAACAAAAAAGTCTGATTAATCGGTATCGGCTTTTTTTGTGTGTTCCCCCAATAATCGGTATCGCCGTTGAAAAATCATAATCGGTCGACCTCTAAGCAGGACCCTTGTTACCAGACCCTGAATGGACAGACCATGATCACCTCAACGTACCTTCATTGTGTATTTGAATGAGCTTGAATATGACTGGTGTTCTCAATCCACTGTCTTTTGATTTTGTTCCTCTCCAGATCAACCAGGCGACCCACGACCAGGCCCTGGTCCTCCAGAGTGCTCTACAGAATATCCCGAACCCCGCCTCTGAGTGCATGCTCCGCAACGTGGCCATACGACTGGCCCAACAGATCTCTGACGAGGTGAGACGGCGCGTCTATTGAGACGAGTGCTTACACATGCGTTCAACCGGGTAACAACGGCCAGTCAAAAAGAGTACGACCGTAAACGTCTGCTCACTTTTTTTGGCAGTCTCTGCCCCCGAACGCCCAGAACTTCTTCCAAGCATCCAAGTACATCCCAGACCTCTGTGTGATCCGGGCGGTGCAGAAGATCGTGTGGGCTTCAGGCTGTGGCACGGTACAGCTGGTCTTCAGCTCTAATGAAGAGATCAGTCAGATCTATGAGAAGGTAAAACCCTTTCTAAACTGAGATGGTGTGTGCTTGGTTCTTACGGTGTGTTTCTGTGTCTTCTATAAACTCACAGCAGTGTGTGTGTTCATCACCTCTACAGACGAACGCGGGTAAGGAGCCGGACGGGGAGGATGAGATGGTGTGCTGTGAGGCACTGGAGATCATGACCCTGTGTTTTGCCCTGCTGCCCACCGCTCTGGACACTCTCAGTAAGGAGAAGGCCTGGCAGACTTACATCATAGACCTGCTACTGCACTGCCACAGCAAGTATGTCTGCATCTGGCTGTTAATCTATGTCTGTTGTGGATCTGTTCATTCAGGGCATTTCCTGGACACAGACTAATCCTGGACTGAAAAGCATTTTCAATGGATTCTCCATTGAGTTTAGTATAGGACGAGGCTTAATCTGTGTCGGGAAAACCGCCTCTTGGTGTTTAAACTTAATCTCACAAAAACAAGCCGATATAAAACTGTCATCAGACTATGTTAAAAGCACCTTTTGACAGAAATCAACCTGTTGTCATCTTCCTGTCTGTCTCCAGGTCAGTTCGTCAGATGGCTCAGGAACAGTTCTTCCTCATGGCCACTAGGTGTTGTATGGGACACAGACCCCTCCTCTTCTTCATCACCCTCCTCTTCACCGTCTTAGGGGTGCGTATCCTTCCATCTCCCATCTCTTCCCTCTCCCCTACTGACACAATAGTTATTCTTCAGCTCTGGGTAGAAGTTGCCCTTAAGGACAGACCTCGGATCAGTTTACCATCTCTCAATCCCAGCCTTCATAATTAGAAGAGGAAATGTAACTCACTGAAACTCTTCACCCCACTCCATTGGGACCCCTTGTTGTTGTAACACGTATCCTTCCTCTCCTCCAGAGCACGGCAAAGGAGAGGGCGAAGCACGCAGGGGACTACTTTACGCTGCTGAGGCACCTCCTGAACTACGCCTACAACAGCAACATCAACCTGCCCAACGCTGAGGCGCTGCTCAACAATGAGATCGACTGGCTCAAGAAGATCAGGGTATTGGACAAGAAGTCTTTTCATTGTTAGAAAATGAAATGCAGTTTAATATGGTGTAGTTTAGAGAAGGTCTAAGATGGGCTTTCATATCTCTCATAAATATTACCGCTAAATGGCAGTTTGATGTTTTTACCGTTAGGATGAGGTGAAGCGGACAGGAGAGACGGGGGTGGAGGAGACTATTCTAGAAGGTCACCTGGGGGTCACCAAGGAGCTGCTGGCCTTCCAGACACCAGAGAAGAAGTACTACATTGGCTGTGAGAAGGGCGGGGCCAACCTCATAAAGGTGGGTCATTGTGTTGATTATGAAATCCAATATGTTTGCCAAATAGTTCACTCAATATAGTCACAGGACAAGCCACCATAAGATGATGCTTTGTCCATTCTGTTAATTCACCCCACTCTTTCTCCAGGAGTTGATAGATGACTTCATCTTCCCGGCGTCTAACGTGTACCTGCAGTACGTGAAGAGTGGGGAGTTCCCTACGGAGCAGGCCATCCCTGTCTGTAGCAGCCCCGCCTCCATCAACGCCGGCTTCGAGTTGCTGGTGGCTCTGCCGGTCGGCTGTGTCCGGAACCTCAAGCAGATCGTTGATACACTCACTGACATGTACTACCTAGGTACACCAACTATACACTCACTGACATGTACTACCTAGGTACACCAACTATACACTCACTGACATGTACTACCTAGGTACACCAACTATACACTCACTGACATGTACTACCTAGGTACACCAACTATACACTCACTGACATGTACTACCTAGGTACACCAACTATACACTCACTGACATGTACTACCTAGGTACACCAACTATACACTCACTGACATGTACTACCTAGGTACACCAACTATACACTCACTGACATGTACTACCTAGGTACACCAACTATACACTCACTGACATGTACTACCTAGGTACACCAACTATACACTCACTGACATGTACTACCTAGGTACACCAACTGTACACTCACAGACATGTACTACCTAGGTACACCAACTGTACACCAACTATACACTCACAGACATGTACTACCTAGGTACAACAACTATACACATTCAATGATATGTACTACCTAGGTACAACAACTATACACATTCAATGATATGTACTACCTAGGTACACCAACTATACACTCACAGATATGTACTACTTAGGTACAACAACTATACACTTACAGATATGTACTACATAGTTACTTAATCTGAAATTCCCAATTATTATTTATCTCACACATTCCTCTTTATATTGGTAAATTGTACCTCTCCCCAATGAATTATAAATGTTTTTCTGATATCCATTGTTGTGTTGATCATATATGTGGAATGGATAAACGTTGAACAACTCCCTCTCCTTCTCTCCCTGTCTCTCAGGTTGTGAGGCTCTGACAGAGTGGGAATACCTCCCCCCAGTGGGGCCGCGGCCCACCAAAGGCTTTGTGGGGCTGAAGAACGCAGGGGCCACCTGCTACATGAACTCTGTCATCCAGCAGCTCTACATGATCCCGCCCATCCGTAACGGTGTCCTGGCCGTGGAGGGCACCGGCACCGACGTGGACGATGAACTGTCCGGGGACGAGAAGCAGGAGAACGAGGTGACCTGACTGACTGGGAATCATTCAAAACTGTATTCACTCTTCAGATTTAATAATTGCAAAATGACTCGCTTAAAGCTACAATCTGAGATGCTTTTTATGGCAGCCCCAACCCTTGGTATAGAGCGAAGGGACTAGGGAAATGAAATCCCTCTGAAGGAAATCCCTCTGTTCATATTACCGAGTGTTTATGGATGTTGTGTAGAAGAACCAAGATGTACAATTTGAACTTAAATAATCCATCCGGTGTATTGTTACTTTCCCTCCTCAGACTAATGCCGACGGAACGGCGCGGGATGAGGTGTTCGCCTACCAACACCAGTTTGACGACAAGCCCTCGCTGAGTAAGTCTGAGGACAGGAAGGAGTACAACATTGGGGTGCTACGCCACCTACAGGTCATCTTTGGTCACCTGGCCTCCTCCCGACTGCAGTACTACGTACCCCGAGGCTTCTGGAAACAGTTC
The DNA here is from genome assembly GCF_021184085.1 of Oncorhynchus gorbuscha. Taxonomy (NCBI): domain Eukaryota; kingdom Metazoa; phylum Chordata; class Actinopteri; order Salmoniformes; family Salmonidae; genus Oncorhynchus; species Oncorhynchus gorbuscha. The sequence continues at coordinate 64,743,281 of NC_060195.1, forward strand.
AGGTGAGCTAACGATAGCAGGCTGAGGTAAAACAATGAAATGTTTTAAATCGGTTGACAACTCCATTGTGTCCTCCTCCCAGAGCGCTAAGAACCTTGGCGTGATCCTGGACAACAAACTGTCGTTCTCAACTAACATCAAGGCGGTGGCCCGTTCCTGTAGGTTCATGCTCTACAACATCCGCAGAGTACGACCCTGCCTCACACAGGAAGCGGCGCAGGTCCTAATCCAGGCACTTGTCATCTCCCGTCTGGATTACTGCAACTCGCTGTTGGTTGGGCTCCCTGCCTGTGCCATTAAACCCCTACAACTCATCCAGAACGCCGCAGCCCGTCTAGTGTTCAACCTTCCCAAGTTCTCTCACGTCACCCCGCTCCTCCGCTCTCTCCACTGGCTTCCAGTTGAAGCTCGCATCCGCTACAAGACCATGGTGCTTGCCTACGGAGCTGTGAGGGGAACGGCACCTCAGTACCTCCAGGCTCTGATCAGGCCCTACACCCAAATAAGGGCACTGCGTTCATCCACCTCTGGCCTGCTTGCCTCCCTACCACTGAGGAAGTACAGTTCCCGCTCAGCTCAGTCAAAACTGTTCGCTGCTCTGGCTCCCCAATGGTGGAACAAACTCCCTCACGACGCCAGGACAGCGGAGTCAATCACCACCTTCCGGAGACACCTGAAACCCCACCTCTTTAAGGAATACCTAGGATAGGATAAAGTAATCCTTCTCACCCCCTCCCCCCCCTTAAAATATTTAGATGCACTATTGTAAAGTGGTTGTTCCACTGGATGTCATAAGGTGAATGCACCAATTTGTAAGTCGCTCTGGATAAGAGCGTCTGCTAAATGACTTAAATGTAATGTAAATGTAAATGTCAAGGAATGTAGTGGTGTACAGATTACAAGCTGTTTATCTTCAAACCAATTTCACACAAACGGTCTTGGAAGACTAAGAGCTATCTCTATCGATCTCTCTCCTGTAGGTTATGGGGTGAGCCGGTGAATCTGCGAGAGCAGCACGATGCCCTGGAGTTCTTCAACTCTTTAGTAGACAGTCTGGATGAGGCTCTGAAGGCCATGGGCCACTCCTCCATGCTCAGCAAGGTGCTGGGAGGTTCCTTTGCCGACCAGAAAATCTGCCGTGACTGCCCCCACAGGTGAGTGATTTTCATCCACTTACTAACACAGGTGGAACCAAATGAACGACCACTCATCCTCCAGATTTTTATTATGCGAATATTCTAAAACCTGCATAAAGAAAATATGTGCATTTTCCCACCAGTGTGGTATTTCCACCAAATGGACATAAAAATATAAAAAATTAGTGCGTGATGACATAGTGCACACAATGTACTTTTCCGCATAACTTCTCGTGTATCGAATAAAAATCTGAAGTGCAATGTGTTTCTATTGGATTTTCCACTCAACCAGTAGTTTTGTCACAAGAACTGTTGTGTTAAGTAGACAATGTGCCTACTCTGGTCTTAACGTGTGCGCTCTAGCTAACAGCTCTGAGTCAGTGTGGGTCGGCTAGTCTACATGATGACATTCTTCTGGATTTTTATTATTTGTCAAACAGCAGTCATGTATTTATCGTCTTGTCACCAGAATAAGACCCATGATATTTATTGGAAAGGAGCGTCAAGCTCTTCACCTTTAATCTGTAGCCTAAATAAACAGCATGGTTTCCTGAACCGTAGTGGGAGGACCCATACCGTGTCATCGCATGACTTCAAGTCTACTTCCATATGATGATTATTATAGAAATGTTTGTGCATAAAAGCGCTTCCACCGCTATTTCTCGCATAATACATTTTTAACAAAGATCCCACCATGTTAAACGAACAAATTATCTGTGTCGCCTTTTATAAAATTGTACTGAAACTAGCTGTCGTGATCATAAAAAAAAAGTGTGTATATATAAGGTATGACTACTCTCAGAAATGTGGTTAGTGACACAAAATGGCACCACATAGTTCTCAGTTATCACAGGCCTGAAATATAATAAGTGAAACTGTTCCACCATCTTGTTCCCAGGTATGAGTGTGAGGAGTCCTTCACCACGTTGAACGTGGACATCAGGAACCACCAGAACCTGCTGGACTCTATGGAGCAGTACGTCAAAGGAGACTTGCTGGAGGGAGCCAACGCATACCACTGTGAGAAGTGTAACAAGAAGGTACCTCACTCTTCTCCTGTCCTTCATCATTCCTGTTGAGTACTCAGTCCTTTGTTTTCATTCCATTGCAAAATAGCAGTGTCGATATGGATAGATACTTTAGGATGACATTTCTTACTGTTTTGTTTTATCCACTACAGGTGGACACAGTGAAGCGTCTGCTGATCAAGAAGCTTCCTCCAGTGCTGGCCATCCAGCTGAAAAGGTTTGACTACGACTGGGAGAGGGAGTGTGCCATCAAGTTCAACGACTACTTTGAGTTCCCCAGGGAGCTGGACATGGAGCCCTACACTGTGGCCGGGGTGGCAAAGCTGGAGGGAGATGACGGCAACCCGGAGAGCCAGGTAGATTACTTTTATATCAAATTTGATTTGTGTATTCGAGCTCTATAAATGTTTCACAAAGTTCTAAAGAAACCATGAAAGAGTAAACAGAAGCAGCATTGGCAAGGAAACTCATCATTAGTCCAAACATTGTCTCTAGTCAGTCACTCCTCCCTCCTTCTTTCCCTCTCAGATGATCATGCAGAACGAACCATCGGAACCTGACCCACCAGGCTGTAGTTCTAAGTACCGCCTGGTGGGGGTGCTGGTGCATTCAGGCCAGGCCAGCGGCGGCCACTACTACTCCTATATCAGCCAGCGAGACGGTGGCACCGGCGGTAGCGCCGACAGCGGGCAGAAGGAGCGCTGGTACAAGTTTGACGACGGTGACGTGACGGAGTGCAAGATGGACGACGACGAGGAGATGAAGAGCCAGTGCTTCGGGGGGGAGTACATGGGAGAGGTGTTTGACCACATGATGAAGAAGATGTCCTACAGGAGGCAGAAGAGATGGTGGAACGCCTACATCCTGTTCTATGAGAGGATGGACGCGGCAGGGGGAGGGGCCGCAATGGAGGCAGACGGAGAGCTGGCCAGGTGCATCTCAGAGCTGACTGTGTCTCCCACTACACCACGACAGGTGGGGATCAGGACTGTGTGTGTGATAGTGTGTATTTGTTTGTGATAAAGTGCAGAGGCGAGAATCTGTGGGCGTGAATGAGTCTGTTTGTGTGTATAATGACGTAATGCTCATAACCGTACTAATGAATTCCCCCTCCCAGGTGACGATGCCGGGGGCCATTGAATGCAGTGTGAGGAAGCAGAACGTCCAGTTCATGCACAGCCGTATGCAGTACAGCTTGGAGTACTTCCAGTTCGTCAAGAAGCTGCTGACCTGCAACAGCGTCTACCTCAACCCTCCCCCGGGTCAGGACCACCTGCTGCCAGAGGCAGAGGAGATAGCCATGATCAGCATCCAGCTAGCAGCTAGGTTCCTCTTCAGCACCGGGTTCCACACCAAGAAAGTAGTCCGGGGGCCCGCCGGTGACTGGTGAGTGGGTTGTCTATGAGAGGGAGAAAGTGTGTGTTTTCTTTATATTGTAAGACAGCCTTGTAACTCTCTTTCCCTCGTCTCTCTCCTTTTCTGTCTACTCTCCTCCCTCCCCCACCTTCTCTCCCTCTCTCTCAGGTATGACGCCCTGTGCATCCTGCTGCGCCACAGTAAGAACGTCCGCTGCTGGTTTGCCCACAACGTTCTGTTTGCGTATCCCACGCGCTTCTCTGAGTACCTGCTGGAGTGTCCCAGTGCCGAGGTCCGGGGGGCCTTCGCCAAACTCATCGTCTTCATCGCCCACTTCTCCCTGGCGGACGGGCCATGCCCCGCCCCCGCCAGCTGCCCTGACGGGTCCACACAGGTACGGTGGGAGTAAAGGGGGAGTGAGAGATGGAGGGAAAGAGTAGAGAAGGTGTGTGTGGTGTGATGTAATACTAATTACCATACTTGGTATTCACATCTCAAAAAATATAAATGAACTTACCACAATCAATTTCAATAGAAAGTTAGCAAAAAAAATATTCTGCAACCATGTAGAGGTAAATACTTGTCTATTTATGGAAAAATCACATTGATTAACTCTTTGGTCCTATCACAGTTTACTTACTTACTAATGGCACTGCCTACTCCAGATGACTCGTTTAAAAAAATCATATGAGTAAATAATATTTTATTTTATTTGGAATGCTAAGCCAGACAAAATTTAAACGTACCTATTTATATAATGAATATCACTTTGGGGGGCTAAAATGATTTAAATATTAACACTTTAAACCTCTCACTAAAAGCTTCACTTATGTATAAATTATACTTAAACCCAAAATGGTTCTCCAATAGATTAAGGCTCATCCTTTGTTAAATTGATACAGATTACAAATTTTCATTTTTTATAAATTGAAAATTAAATTTTGTTTAAAGTATTGCCCTTTGTTAAACAAGCCATTAGAGGTCGACCGATTAATCGGAATGGCCGTTCAAGTTTTCATAACAATCGGAAATTGGTATTTTTGGGTGCCGATTTGCCAATGTTAAAAAAAAACTTTTTATTTAACTAGGCAAGTCAGTTAAGAACACGTTCTTATTTTCAATGACGGCCTAGGAATGGTGGGTTAACGGCCTCGTTCAGGGGCAGAACGACAGATTTTCACCGTGTCAGCTCGGGGAATCCAATCTTGCAACCTTACAGTTAACTAGTCCAACACAATATGACCTGCCTCTCTCTCGTTGCACTCCACAAGGAGACTTGCCTGTTACGCGGATGCAGTAAGCCAAGATAAGTTGCTAGCTGGCATTACATTTATCTTATAAAAAAACAATCAATCATAATCACTAGTTAACTGCACATGGTTGATGATATTACTAGATATTATCTAGCATGTCCTGCGTTGCATATGTATCTGACTGAGCATACAAGCATACAAGTATCTAAGTATCTTACTGAGTGGTGGTAGGCAGAAGCAGACGCGTAAACTTTCATTCAAACAGCACTTTCGTGTGTTTTGCCAGCAGCTCTTCATTGTGCGTCAAGCATTGCGCTGTTTATGACTTCAAGCCTATCAACTCCCGAGATGAGGCTGGTGTAACCGAAGTGAAATGGCTAGCTAGTTAACGCGTGCTAATAGCATTTCAAACTTCACTCGCTCTGAGCCTTCTAGTAGTTGTTCCCCTTGCTCTGCATGGGTAATGCTGCTTCGAGGGTGGCTGTTGTGTTGCTGGTTCGAGCCCAGGGAGGAGCGAGGAGAGGGACGGAAACTATACTGTTACACTGGCAATACTAAAGTGCCTATAAGAACATCTAATAGTCAAAGGTTAATGAAATACAAATGGTATAGAGGGAAATATTCCTATAATAACTACAACCTAAAACTTCTTACCTGGGAATATTGAAGACTCATGTTAAAAGGAACTACCAGCTTTCATATGTTCTGAGCAAGGAACTGAAACGTTAGCTTTCTTACATAGCACATATTGCACTTTTACTTTCTTCTCCAACACTTTTTTTGCATTATTTAAACCAAATTGAACATGTTTCATTATTTATTTGAGGCTAAATAGATTTTATTGATGTATTATATTAAGTTAAAATAAGTGTTCATTCAGTATTGTTGTAATTGTCATTATTACAAACACATATTTTTGTTGTTTAAATCGGCCTTTTTTGGTCCTCCAATAATCGGTATCGGCGTTGAAAAATCATAATCGTTCGACCTCTAAGCCATACAAAGCTGGTTACAATTTCAGTTTTATCCTCCAGAAAAGATAGAACAAACGTTATGGTTAAACAAATATTCTGATTATTAAAAAAATAAATAATAATCTTTATGGAAAAAATGAATTGTTTAAAAATGGTGTTATATTTATTAATGATATTATGATTAGAAACAGAACACTTATTGTTTTTTAAATGTATATAAAATTCTTGCCACCATCCGAATGCTATATATATGGGGCATACAACAATCTCAGCTCTGTAGATTTTGCTGCGAAGAGGTAATTTATTCTGGTATTGCCCCAATGTAGCTCACAATCTGTGGATACTATACATTTTAGAAAGGTTAAAAAACGTATGTAAAACAGCACAATTCAAAAATATATGGCACATGGAAACCAAACGAGGATGGTCTAGGGTGATAGGTGGGATGGGCTGAGAGTGGCTGAGGGGCGGGATTAAAGGGTTTATGGTTGGTAATGTATCGTTATGTGACTGCTTTATATAAAAGTCCCATGGATGCTAAGTGTATGTACATATATGTAGCAGAAAAGCTGTAAAAAAATATATATATTTGTCCGACGGGGTGCATGGGTAAATTTAAAAAATGACCTGTAACCTTTGACCTCCTGCATCAGGGCTGTGATAACCTGAGTCTGAGTGATCACCTGTTGAGGGCTGTGTTGAACCTGCTTAGGAGAGAGGTGTCAGAGCACGGCCGACACCTGCAGCAGTTCTTCAACCTCTTCGTCATGTACGCCAACCTGGGTAAGGCGACGTGCGTGTGCAGGAGAAACGCTATTGGTTTGTTTCTTGCTGGAATAAAACATTGTTTCTCTTCCTCCCTCCCTCTCCCCCCAGGTCTTGCAGAGAAGACCCAGTTGTTGAAGCTGAGTGTCCCTGCTACCTTCATGCTGGTGGCTCTAGACGAGGGGCCTGGCCCTCCCATAAAGTACCAGTATGCAGAACTGACCAAGCTCTACGCTGTAGTCTCCCAGCTACTGCGCTGCTGTGACGTCTCCACACGCATGCAGTCGTCCATCAATGGTATGTTTCACTCTCTCTGTCACTGCCTTGTGGTTGCTGTCTCTTCTGCTCTCCTTTCTTTCTCTCTCGTTCTCTTTATCTGTGTTTCATTCATTCTCTAATGGTTCCAATCTCTCTCTCGGGTTCACTGTCTTGTCATTCTCTCTCTCTCCTGTTTCTTTACTCTTATTTGCGTTCTTAGAATAAAGCGAAGTGTGCAAATAGATATAAATGTATCTCACTGTCCTCTAGGCAATCCGTCCCTGGCCAACCCGTATGGAGACACCAACCTGACCACCCCCATCATGCCCCTGCAACAGCTGGTGTCAGAGATCCTCTTCGTTAGGACCAGCTATGTGAAGAAAATCATCGAGGACTGCAGCAACTCTGAGGAGACGGTCAAGCTGCTGCGCTTCAGCTGCTGGGAAAACCCCCAGTTCTCCTCTACCGTGCTGTCTGAGCTGCTCTGGCAGGTAAGGGGTTAACACGGATGACTCTCACTCACACACAGCGTTTTTGTTTCCCTCACCCGTCTACCTGTCTCGACCCCTAGGTGGCGTACTCCTACACATATGAGCTGAGGCCTTACCTGGACCTGCTGCTGCAGATACTGCTGATAGAGGACTCCTGGCAGACCCACAGGATCCACAACGTGCTGAAGGGTATACCAGACGACAGGGACGGCCTGTTTGACACCATTCAGCGCTCTAAGAACCACTACCAGAAACGGGCCTACCAGTGTATCAAGTGCATGGTGGCTCTGTTCAGCAACTGTACTGTGGCCTACCAGATACTACAGGTAAACATGACAATAGTAGACTAGATATGGTAGTCACCTCTCGCTCCTCTCTGCCTACCAGATCAGTAATTTTAGAATGGTGTTTCAAGTATGTACAGTATGTTTGTGTCTGGATATCTTGAATGGTGTATCAGGAATAGAACTGTGTTAACATTAGAACTGCCTCTCTCTCTGTTGTGCTCCCAGAGTAACGGGGACCTGAAGCGTAAGTGGACGTGGGCGGTGGAGTGGCTGGGGGACGAGCTGGAGAGGAGGCCCTACACAGGGAACCCCCAGTACACCTACAACAACTGGTCTCCCCCTGTCCAGAGCAACGAGACCTCCAACGGGTACTTCCTGGAGCGCTCACATTCCGCACGCATGACCCTGGCCAAGGCCTGTGAACTTTGCCCCGAGGAGGTACGAAAGGTGTGTGCGCGTGGGATGGGTGTTTGCATGTTTTGTCGGTGTGTGTGTGTGGTAATGTAACAGAGCTCTCCTTGACTGATTCCATTGTCTGTATTTTCTTTCAGGAGCCAGATGATCAGGAGGCAACAGAAGATCACGACTCCTCCCCTCCCGAGGACACAGCGCTGTACCCCCATAACCCTGCTCCTGCCACGCAGTTTCAGCAGGTAGCGCACACACACACACACACTGTGTGGCACTGTTCCAGAATTTACAGAAAGCTCATTGAACGCTGACACCTCTTTCTCCCTGTTTCCATGTCTCTCTGCAGCAGAACAACCACCCCCACGCCCAGCCCTATACGGGTCCGGCTGCCCAGCACATGAACACGCCCCAGCGGCCCCCACAGAGAGCACAGGAGAGCTGGGAGAGCACCACAGAGGAGGTGGGGCCCGTGGCGTCCCCACCCGCTATCCAGACGACAAAAGAGTAACAACATGACACGAGGGCAACCAACCCCTTTAACCTGCAACTCACCTCCCCAAATCTCTTTGCACACTATCACTCAATACCTTCAAGACACCCAGTTTATTGATCGGCTGATCAAACAGTCTATTTAAGACTAGACCCAGGCCGGAGCGCTCTCTTCTCTCCAGGAGGAACAGCGTCCTTTGTCACCCTTGACTCCTGCCCTCTGGATCGGGCCAATTAAGCTCTTCAAGTGTCTGTTTCCATTGTAGAATTGGAATTCTATGATTTCTATAACTTTGAGTGGGAAGAATTACAACCTTCTCTTTCTCTCTGCCCCATAGAGACATGTCACTGCTGACAGAGGAAAAAAAGCATACTCCTGTCTGCAGGGTTGTGTGTACAGTGTTTTTGAGAAACTGAGATGAAAGACAATGATGTGTGTACAGGAAGTGAAACAGAATGGTGATGGGAAGGTGTACATAGTTTGTTAATGTTTTGGAATCGTTAAAACCTTCCTTCCCTCGACCTCCCTCCCAACCTACAGCAATGATGCAGCAAGGCTGTCCTGGATTGGCCCCGAGTATGTGACTTCAAAACTGAAAAGGAAGACCAATGTCAAATCAAATGGGGAAAATAATAAGCGTTGCTATTGTTTTCTCTGCTTTGTAGTGCATGGAGGTGAGGTTTGGCCTGTCACTGGCTGACCGGGTCTTGGTTGATGCAGTTCCACCAGTATACTATAGTAGGTTTCAAACGCCTCTCGCAGTGAGGACATGTTGAATAGAGAATTAAAACCGGTATCACCCCATGTGCACCAGTTGACAATGGCAGGGCGGGTGAAGGCTTGTTTGATCTCTGCTCACTTGAAGTGAAAAGAACTCTGCTTCTTGGTTTTCTTACCTTTTTCCCTTCCACATTTTTGTCCTACTTGAACACAGCTACAGTCTTACAAATGTCTGTCTGTTGAGAATAACATATGAAGCATTCTAAAGCAGGGTCATGATCTACAGTAACTGCTGGTAAACAAGCTAACTGACTCGCCCAGTGTTTCTGATTGTTCTTCTAGGATTCTATCTGCAACGAAAGTAGATGGCTGTGTTTCAGTTGGTAACATGAATGTGTGGTTTGTTGTAATTTATTTTTTGTTTTACTGGGAGAATTGTCTGAAACGAGCAAAGTCCCTGCAAAAAAAGAAGCCCTTGATATGAAGAATCGTAGGCTATTTTATTTCAATTACCTAGATGTTGTTTTTGCTGATTTGAAAGGAAGTAGAAAGTAATTGAAGAGGAACTTTTTGGTCCAATTCTTTTTTCTTTAAAAAAAACAACAACACTTTGTTAATAATTGTTTTGAGTTCCATCTGCCCTGAACTGTTTTTGCTAACAATAGTTTTGGCCATGGTGTGATTTTGAATTCTGGAGCTACAGTTCACACTTCGAAGTTGTTGTTTTTGTCTGTACAGCAGTGTGCCCACTACCAAGAATAGATGGAAAATGCCATCTTTACATTGTAGTAGTTTCATATTTCATCTATGGTACATTGTAAATACCCAATGCACGCAAAAAAAAAATCATCAGGACATACAACGTGACAGTGACGAAACAATATCTAGTTGAGGGAATTTGCCAACAGTAAATGGCATTGCCCCAAGGGACTGGGTTGAAACTGCAATGGATTAGACACAAAATGTCTGCTAAAACTGTGGCCTTTACAGACGAGCTGTGGAGGAGCAAAGTGAGGAGGGAACGCCCCCTCCCCAAACAAAAAGCATACTGGGGAGAAGAAAAGTGGCAACCCGGAACCTCCTGAGAGGACAAGACTGTGGATGGTTCTAGATTGGAACCTAATGGGGGGGGGGGGGGGGTGGTTAGAATGCTGTATGGACTGATGTCATCCTTCCAGGCCCTGCCCTAAAGCACTACAGGTCATGTCTCCTCTCACTTCTTCCATAATATTTTTTAGACTGCCTGGTCTTAGATTGTTTTTTTTTCTGTTTATTTTGGCATCTTTTTTGTGTTTATTTTGGCATCTTTTTTGTGTAAGGTGTTATTTCAGGATCAGAACTGCCTTCTTATTTTGTTTGAATAATTATAGTTTTTGTTGTTGTGAAACATGCATGGATGGTTATTACCCCCCCCCAAAAAAAAAAAAATCTGCCTTGGAGCACTCTACAAACACACCACACTGTAAAATTATACTTTAAGAAAAGACAAATAAATGGTCTTTTGAATTATTATGCCCTGTATGCGAGGAGGAACCTGCATATATATATTTATTTTTTCACCTGTCTTTTAATTTTTAGATTGGCATGGATAAAGGGGAGGCGTCAAGGGAGAGGAAATTACTTTATATTTTTTATGCCCCCTTTTAACATTGTACTTGTCAATCTAACGAACCAAACAGACAAGCATTACAACACAGCTTATAAACCCCACTTTGAGCAGACACTCTGAAGGGATGAGCCGGTCTGCCACAGTAGGCTTCCAGCCACTGATCCACAGTCAGCCAACTTTACCCCAGCCCTATCCTCCTTCTGAAGGTGAAAACTGACACTAGATCTGCTTTTGAAGCAATAATGTCTGGCATCTTCTCTCAGGAGGCACTGTTTATTCCAGCTCATTCTCACCCACAGGAGGAATGTCAAGGGGACAATCTCAATTGCTTATACCTCGCTTCCTTTCTCCCCACCGCCTCCTCAAAAGTCATTGGACGAGAAAGCCAGAGGTCCCTCCCCTCTGACCTTCTCCTCCAATGGGGTTTGAGGAAGTGAGGAGTTGCAATTGAGATTCTCCCAAGGACTGTTAGAAAGGCAAAGGGTATGTGGTGTTGACATAATGAGACTTTACAGCTGTCATCCATTCCTCAATCTCTACTTAATATGACACAGTCAGTCATGACTGTAGAATTATCAGCACCAGTGTTCAGGCCTATCTGACTCAAACCAATGCAGCCAGGAAAACCTAGAGCCAGTGACAATGTTTTCGATGCATCCACCATGCACTCTACCTCCTGTGCCATAGAAGTCCAGAACTACTGGCAGAGACTTCAGGGCACCTACATTTTGGGACCCTGCATTCACATAACAAGGAGTGTCAGTACAGTAGTCACAATGTGAAACACCTAGATTAACAGCAGGGGAATACTACAAAAAGAGAAGGTTGGTGATTGATTAAAAGGCTTCCTTAAAAAAAATGTATTTACAAATATAACACACCTACTCATTTCAGGGTTTTTATTTTGACTATTTTCTACATTTTAGAATAATAGTGAAGACATCAAAACTATGATATAACATATGGAATCATGTAGTAAAAGTGTTAATTCTTCAAATTGCCACCCTTTGCCTTGATGACAGCTTTACACACTCTCTCAACCAGCTTCACGAGGTAGTCACCTGGAATGCATTTCAATTAACTGGTGTGCCTTGTTAAAAAAATATATATATATATATTTAACCTTTATTTAACTAGGCAAGTCAATTGTGAACAAATTCTTAAGTTACAATGAAGGTCTAACCCGACCAAACCCGGACGACGCTGGACCAATTGTGTGCCGCCCAATGGGATGTCCAATCATGGCCGGATGTGATGCAGCCTGAAGATAAACTTTTGTTAAAAGTTAATTTGTGTAATTTCTTTCCTTAATGCTTTTGAGCCAATCGGTTGTGTTGTGTCAAGGTTGGGGGGTATACAGAAGATGGCCCTATTTGGTAAAAGACCAAGTCCATATTATGGCAAGAACAGCTCAAATTAGCATAGAGAAATGACAGTCCATCATTACTTTAAGATATGAAAGTCAGTGAATACGGAACATTTCAAGAACTTTTAAAGTTCCTTCAAGAGCAGTCTCAAAAAACATCAAGCACTATGATGAAACTGTCTCTCATGAGGACCGCCACAGGAAAGGAAGACCCAGAGTTACCTCTGCTGCAGAGGATAAGTTTGTTAGAGTTACCAGCCTCAGAAATTGCAGCCTAAATATATGCTTCACAGAGTTCAAGTAACAGACATATCTCAACATCAACTGTTCAGAGGAGACTGTCTGCATGAGGCCTTCATGGTCTAATTACTGCCAAGAAACTACTACTAAAGGACACCAATAATAAGAAGAGACTTGCTTGGGCCAAGTAACATGAGCAATGGACATTAGACCGGTGGAAATCTCTCCTCTCGTCCGCATGTGAATTCCCACTATGAAGCATGGAGGAGGAGGTGTGGGGGTGCTTTGCTGGTGACACTGTCAGTGATTTAGAATTCAAGGCAGACTTAACCAGCATGGCTACCACAGCATTCTGCAGCTATACGCCATCCTATCTGGTTTGCGCTTCGTGGGACTATCATTTGTTGTTCAACAGGACAATGACAAAACTCACCTCCAGGCTGTGTAAGAGCTATTTGACAAAGAAGGAGAGTGATGGAGTTCTGCATCAGATAACCTGGCCTACACAATCACCTGACCTTAACCCAATTGAGATGGTTTAGGATGAGTTGGACCGCAGAGTGAAGGGAAAGCGTCCAACAAGTGCTCAGCATATGTGGGAACTCCTTCATGACTGTTGGAAAAGCATTCCAGTTGAAGCTGGTTGAGAGAATGCCAAGCGTGTGCAAAGCTGTCATCAAGGCAAAGGATGGCTACTTTAAAAAGTCTCACTACTATCATCGGTTACACTAATTGCAGTGTGTCTACATAACCTGGTTCAATAATTCATGACATTACCCTGAGGAGGGCACAGTGATGCTGAAACGTTGGTAAATACACATTAAATTGCTGGGAGATTATACATGTAGTGTGCAACTATTTTGATAGTTTATAGTTTATTCGCCTTTAGTCAGCACCTCCACACAAACTATTATTCTGGGTGTGCGCCAGCTCATGTTTGTTTTATATATCTACTTTAAAAATCTAAAATATATTTAGAGTTGTTTAACACTTTTCTACATGATTCCATTATTTCATAGTTTTGATGCTTTCAGTATTTTTCTAAATGGACAAAATACAAAAAAATGAAGGACTTGAATGAGTATGTTAGGTATGTCCAAACTTTTGACTGATACTGTATGAGGTATTAACTGTCACATACTACTGAATATCAACTATGACGCTGTCGATTTTTACAACATCACAATTGAATAAGAAATAGTAAAGCAAATTATACAAATGTCGCCAGACTTTTAAAAACTTTTTGGAAAGGGTGATAAAATGTCGCGACATGCGCAATGTCCTCCTCTGCTCTTTGTGGTTGTCTCAACCAATAAAATCTCGCTCTGGGTTCCTGCTTCTAGCTTCCATTACACCACGACACGCACCTCCACCAGTTAGTAAGCGGTGTCGGTTTAAAGGCTTTTGACCACCTAACTATAGTGCCATGAACATAATCAAAAAATAATTTACAGTAATATAATATATCAACTGTATCTTTAAGGTTGGTTCATTCATTCGGAAATTGACAAAATAAGAAAAGACGAGCGAAACCTAAGGGACGTCGACAAACCGGCAAACAAAGAGATCCCTTCTCGACGACAACATTTTTCCTCAATATTCTTTAGTTATGAGTCATGTGGCCGTCGAAAATTTACACGGTCTAGAACAGCAGGTGAGTTTTCGGTATTTATTTTGATTTGTGTTCATATCTATAACACGTAGAACGAGTCTGAAAATGCAGTCGTGGATACCAAGCTAGCTGGTTAGCTTTGCTCGCTAGCTACGTTAGCTGTAACTGCGTGTGTTGTCTAATCTCTGGGTAAAATGGAGGCCGGTGGGTGATAATGGTTGGTGACGATGGCGGTGCTTCACGTTCAACAATTCAGTATTTCTCACAATTGGATTGATCCTTAACTATACCTCTAATACATGCAATCTAAACCCTATGTTCAATGTTGGTGACTTTATCTTGCTTTTATTCACTTGAGCTGATTGTTAGCCTGCTTGCTAGTTTGGCCTCTAGTTAGCGTTAGGTACTTACGATAACATGAAAGCTAGCTGGCTACATTTTCTTCTGCGTCACTGTGACATTGTTTTATTCCCGAATGAACAAAGCGTGTTTATGCTTTGCACAGTTGCTGGCTAGCAACGACTGCATTGTTTGGGTTTGTGTTGTGCTATAGATTTTGTTGCCATGTTAAAGAACATGTCATTGTTAAGTCAACCAGTTGTTTTTTGTCACCTGTAATGTTAGTCCAGCCGACAGTATCCAGGGAACCACTCATTCATTTGGTATGGAAGCATTATAAAATGAGTTGCTGTAACTGCATTTGCAAATGCAACATTTGTCTGTTAAATGTGGTCAAACGTGGAAGATGAAACCTAACATAGTTAGTAAGCTGTCATGACATTTTCTGATAGTCAGCAGATGCTTATTTGACATGTGCTTGGAAGTGTGAAAGGATGTTGGGTTGGTGGGGGCCAATTTATTTTGACACAGGAAATAAGACTCCCTTTGAGCCATGTTGGTCACGCTCCTTGATAACCTGTATTTGTCTGTTAAAGCAAAGGACTCGAGGGGGAAGAACTTCGGTAGCCGTATATACATTTGAGCAGAGAATAATCCAGTCCAGCTCTGTAACGTTAATTGGAGTGTTTTGTAAGGGTGTTAGGCAACGAAATCAAGCTATGGTTCTGGTGTTACACTTTGTATTCCATGTTATAGAGAAGCTTCTCATGAACACACAATACGTTATTTCCTGATGATAGGATTTACCATTGCTGATATCAAATGTTCAAGTGATCTAAAAGGTCGAATCCCTAGTCATTGAAGGCACCAAATCACAACACATATTGTCCAATATTTCAAGACCGGGTGGTCATATTATTAGGACCTTTTCGGGTCTGATGTAGAACAGATTATTCAAATAAAAATAAATGATTAATTTAAAATGCGCTGTTATGCAAATTAGGCACTTCATATGCAAACCAGGCAGTACATAATACATCATTACTGTAATTTACACACACACAGTCTAATGGCGTCTGCATGCTTCCCATCCGCAATAATTTGGAACAGTTTGTACAATTATTATAACATTGTTACGTTTTTCAGTTTTTTTCATCTGCAATTCACGCCCCATGGTCTGAATGGTCAGCAGTATGGATTCTTCAATGAAGTGTGTTGACATTCCAACGAGTAATATTTTTCACTTTAGAAATAATGCACCAATAATCTTTGTTAAAACGTTTTTGGCAACAACATCAATGATTTACAGATTTCTTGAGCTGTCTATTTTGACCAAGTGGCTACGGCGTCTGAAGATGGACAAAAAGTACTATTGCATATTTTTTCTAGTTTTTCAAGCGGCCTTTTAAGAGTGTATACGAGCACACTCATTCAGCTTGTGACGCATGCCGAAGGCTTAAGACACTTCTCAGCATCCGCACACACCACACACTTCTCACTAAGTCTGAACTGTAACACGGAAAGCTACTGGTCTAATAACGTACACTACATGGCCAAAAGTATGTGGACACATGCTCGTCGAACATCTCATTTCAAAATCATAGGCATTAATGTGGAGTTGGTCCCCCTTTGCTGCTACACCAGCCTCCACTCTTCTGGGAAGGCTTTCCACTAGGTTTGAGAACATAGCTGCAGGGACTTGCTGCCATTCAGCCACAAGCATTAGTGAGGCCGGGCACTGATGGTGGGTGATTAGGCCTGGATTGCAGTCGGCGTTCCAATTCATTCCAAAGGTATTCGATGGGGTTGAGGTCAGGGCTCTTTGCAGGCCAGTCAAGTTCTTCCTCACCGTTCGCCCCAAACCATTGATGTATGGGCCTCGCTTTGTGCACGGGGGCATTGTCATGCTGAAACAGGAAAGGGCTTTCCCCAAACTGTTGCCACAAAGGTGGAAGCACAGAGTCATCTAGAATGTCATTGCATGCTGTAGCGTTAAGATCTCCTTCACTAGAAATAAGGGGCCTATCCCAAACAGTTAACAGCCCCAGACCATTATTTCTCCTCCACCAAATCTTTACAGTTGGCACTACTCAAACCCAGATTTGTCCATCGGACTGCCAGATGGTGAAACATGATTCATCAAACCAAAGCACGTGTTTCCACTGCTCCAGAGTCCAAAGGAGGAAAGCGCTACACCACTCCAGCCAATGCGTTGTGCATGGGGATCTTAGGCTTGTGTGCGGCTGATCGGCCATGGAAATCCGTTTCATGAAGCTCCCGACTAACAGGTCTTGTGCTGATGCTTCCAGAGGCAGTTTGGAACTCTGTAGTGAGTGTTGCAACTGAGGACAGATTTGTACGTGCTTCAGCAGTCCCGTTCTGTTAACCAAATGACTTGACAGAAAGGTGGCATGTTATGACAGTGCCACGTTGAAAGTCGTTGATCTCTTCGGTGAGGCCATTCTACTGCCAATGTGTTTGTCTATGGAGATTGCATGGCGGTGTGCTTGATTTTTTTTATACACCTGTCAGCAACGGGTGTGGCTGAAATCCACTAATTTGAAAGGGTGTCCACGTACTTTTGTATTATAGTGTTTCATAAAGTACAGTATTGGGGTTTTTGGACATTGGGTAACAGCTGATACTTTGTTTAAAAAATGCTATGTTTTTTCTTTTAGTGATAACAGATTTGTTTACAGCATTTCTAACATTTTTAAAACATTTATTTATATATACCGTGGTCCATTATTTCTCCCACATCGAACACCCTATTTTTGGTTCTGTATTCCTGTAGCCCAGGGCTGCCCAACTTTCTTCCTGGAGATCTACTGTCCTGTAGGTTTTCAGTCCAATCCAAATTTAGCATATCTGATTCAGCTAGTTAATAAGGTCTTGTTGAGCAGCTAAATGGTAGAATCAGGCGTGTTAAATTAGAGTTGGACGGTAGATCTCCAGGAAGTGGGTTGTGCAGCCCTGATCTAGCCTATTGGCAGTTTTGAGTGTCTGCCTTGTAAGAAATAATATTTTGTTGCTTGCAAAGGTACACCCACGGTAGACTGCTCTGCAAAATGTACAATTGAAACTTACTGTATGGATTGTGGTGGTGGGGGGCAACGACACTAGACAGGGGAGTTCCCTGCTTCACATATGTATAATGGGGGAAGCACTGTAGTATAAGGGATATTCATGTCTTTCTGCTTTCTGGAGATCAACAGTTTGTCACACTTTATTTGGATAGTGTGACCATCTGTTGATAAGCAACTTCCGGCGTAGGTTAGGGAAAGGGTTGGGATAAGTGTTAGGGTTAGTGGATTGGTAGTTGAAATGATACTGTAGAGCATCTATAGATGGTGTTACCCCGTTTTTGTCACCCTTTGTTTTGCAGCTTACTGTCCTATGTGCATGTTTAGAATGACAATTATCCATAACAGTGTTTACAGTAGTATTTAACTATACGTTTCATTTTCTATTTCAGCTTGCTGTCCTAGGCTTGAACAATGCTGACGGGCAGGGTGGAGGCACTGGCAGTAAGTGATCTCTACTCTTTGAGCCAAAGGACATCTAGCTTGTGTTATGGTGATCCTTTTCTTTTTGATCACTTGGTCTGAAGCAGCCCTCACTTATCCTTTCCTTCAGGGCCATTGGGTGGTTCAAGGACTGAATATAACCCCCCCAGGTTGCCTTTTTAATACTTGTCAGATGTTTTCAGACCTTAGAAGTGGTCTGAAGTTGAGCTGAGTTAGTGTTCTGAGTTATTGGTACCATCCAATCACGGGCCCACGAAACATCCCAGTTTGACATCACTGGCCTTTGTGGGAAAGAGACTAATAATAATAATAATATATGCCATTTAGCAGACGCTTTTATCCAAAGCGACTTACAGTCATGTGTGCATACATTCTACATATGGGTGGTCCCGGGGATCGAACCCACTACCCTGGCGTTACAAGTGCCATGCTCTACCAACTGAGCTACAGAAGGAGTACTAGAGTATGGAGCTTTAAAGTATTGGGATTGACTCACATTTCCATCAGTATTACTAGGTTCATTTAGGTGTAAGATGCCATCAAGTGATTTTAATTTCACTTGTTTATTTTTAGCCAAATCATGCTCTTATCATTTATGAAATGGCATAAACGCCATTAATTTTTCAGTTTCCTTATTTGGGGTACAAGACAGTTTACATTTTTTATTTTATTATTTGTTTAATCAAACAGGCCAGAGGCTACTTAATACCTATTAAATTAAAGGGATTGAGACATCCCTAGAATAAGACTAGGAACCCATTAGACCTTTGACGTGTTTGTGTACAGTACTTCCCTTGTGTTCACAAGTCTGTCTCTCTAGGGACCTGTTACATTCCACCTCATTTACGGCACCAAGAGGCTTCCAAAAATGGTAAGTGTCGTCCCCCCATCAACACTAGCACCTCTATGAGGTATGCCAGTTGGACACCGTAAAAATACCCTGGCCCCCTAGTGGTCAAGAATGCCATAATGCATTGTGGTGGCCCATAATAAACATTTCACTAAATTGATTGAGCAAGCAACAATGCTGTGAAATTCCCTCAACTAAAAAGCAGACTATTATCTTTAGTTTTATCTTGACCATTTATTCTCGCTGGGACATGGTCAGCTAGAGGGTGACCTGGATGTATTGATTTTCTCCACTATTTGGAAACAATGGCGTAAAGGTTGCGTTAGAATCCCCATCTTATACAGCCAGCTGCTTGTTTTTATTTAATCCCAAAAGTCACTACAGGAAGACAGACACACAACCGTGCATATCCATTGTCCTGGAGTCCATTTTGTGACAGCATCTGGAAACTGCTTTGACAAACCATCAACCACTCCATTTCCCTGCTCTTACTGGCCAACATTCGCTGTACATCGGCAGCATGTTTTCATCATGAAGCTCCCCCCCATGATGTTTTTTTTTTTGCAGCAGATGCTTTCTCTAGACCGAGCGCTTTGTCAATGGCACCAGGAAGCTGTAAGTCCCTTTACAGTTTGCTGTCCTCTCTTTGGCTGAGGGAAGCTCTGGCATTTTTTTATTGTAAATGTTATCTTTATTTTATTCTGCATGTTTTAATTAAATTGCCTACCAGAACAGTGGTCTCACTCAATTCGATTAGAAAACAAGGCCACGTGCCTTTAGACAAGGGGACTGGAGGCTCTCAAATTACGTCTTCAAAACCACATTCCCATGGGTGAAACGAAGACATGACTGGCTGTTTCCTGCATTAAGGGTGTTGGCATCCTCTCACATGCTTACATTTTGTTCAAACACAAAACAGCCTCCATTAGTTATGTCATTCCAACATACTGCTTAATTGCAAGTTTCCATTTATTTGTGTGGAATTTGAAGTGGTAGGTTTTTAGCAAATTAATGCTGCTTTCATAACAAATGTTCCTTAATCGGGACCCTAGTTAATGAGCCAAATTATTGACTTGTGTATACTGTTTTGTATGGCTTGTGCATTGTTTACTGGGAAAATAAGCCAGGTCCATTTTAATTGAATTATTTCCCTTTTCAGAGGCATCCATGAGGTAACAAGTGGTGGGTATCTGGGATGTTAAAGCCAAAGGAACCAAGAAGGGCGTGGTTCCATTGTGCCCCTAACTCCTACTAGCTCTAAAGGACCTCAACACATTTCTTACAGCCATCCAGGTCGTTCTAATCTGTTAACATAGAAAGGTTAAGGGGAAGTAGCTAGAGGCTGAAATGGAACTAGGTCTACTTGGTCCAAATGTCTCTTCCTATAGGGTCCGTTACTGCCTACCGCTGTTGTTCCCTTGAGTAAGGCACTACCTCTAAGTGCTCTAGGGGTACTGCTCTGCCGCTGCCCCTGTGTTGCTCCCAGCCTGTGGTGTCTGTGAGATTGGGTACTGTGACAGCAATAACTAAAGAATATCTGTGCAAATGGACCAATAAACAAAGTATTGTATTGACTGCGTGTGAGGAGGAAACCCTCTTATACATTGGGAGTCACCATGTCTCCCCTCTTTCCTTTCTGTTTTTACCCAAGATATGCCTGGCGGTTGGGACGGCGGACGCAGCAACGGCTTCGTGCAGAATGGTTACCATGACAACCGCATGAATGGGGGCAACCGGTACAACAGTGGCCCGCCTCGCATGGAGAGGGGCAGGGGGGGTGGAGGTTTCCGTGGCGGCAGGGGCGGGTCCTACAACCCGGTACAGCCTATGCAGAATGTCGGCATGTTTGGAGTCTACGACAACAAAGATGGCGGCAGCTGGAACACGACTAAAGATGCTTACACCAGCTTTGGCGCGCGTCCTGATAGGGGGAAGTCTGCTTTTTTCAACAACGGCGGGAGTGCGCCCCGAGGAAGGTGAGAACTAGATAATTCACTTCCAAGCCCTTAGCCAACAGTTTTCAGGTTCCTCGGAGTCCAGGGCTGTACCATGAGGCAACTCATTAGCAAGCTAGCCCTTCCTGACCCCTGTGGTTATGTTATGCTTGACAGTTACCAGCGTGGAGGGTTTGGAGGCAGTGGAAACAGCCGCTGGGTGGAGGAGTCCAGGGATGACGAGGACTGGTCCAAACCCACTCAGGCCAATGAGCGCCTGGAACAGTGAGTGGTAACCTAACCTACCCCCCTTTCTGCATACTAATGGTATTTCAATAATGAGGAGTTAACAATGTCATTTTACAATACATAACTATCCGCTGTCCCTGTCCTTTATCAATATCCCCTCTCGTTAAAATGGTCAAGTAGACCTTTCTGTTACTTTCCTGACCTTCTGTGTTTCTGCTTCTCCCCAGGGAGCTGTTCGCTGGTGGCAACACAGGGATTAACTTTGACAATTACGATGACATTCCTGTTGAGGCCACTGGCCAAAACTGCCCCCATCACATTGACAGCGTGAGTCCCCAAGTATTCTAGCCAAATAACCCTGTCTCAGATCCAGTAGCCCTCGTGTCCTATTAGTCAGCATTTTGTTAGTATTCTTCAAAACCAGAAGTGTTTCCCATGGGCTCTACTGAGCAGCTTGTGTGGTGCTGTTGATCCCCCTACACATACCCCCCCCCCTCCCTTCCCTCTGAAACAGAGTTGCGTGAAAGCTGTTTGGTGCTCATTTGAGTGACTGGTTCGTCTTTGTATTTCAGTTCCAAGACGTAGAGATGGGAGAGATCATAATGAGTAACATCGCCCTGACCCGCTACACTCGGCCCACTCCGGTCCAGAAGTACGCCATTCCAATTATCAAGAACAAGAGGGACCTGATGGCCTGTGCCCAGACAGGTTAGAACAAGACCAAACTACAACCACTCCAAATTGGATTGGTCTGGAGAGCTATATGCAGATATGACTTACGATAACTGTATTGTACTGTAGTTGATTTAAGTATAGGTATATGACTAATATAAACTGTGGTCTCTCAGGTTCCGGTAAGACTGCTGCGTTCCTGTTGCCTGTACTGAGTCAGATCTACACTGAAGGCCCAGGAGAAGCCCTCGCTGCCCAGAAGTCTGGAGGACAGGACAACGGAAAGTATGGTCGCCGTAAGCAGTACCCCCTCGCTCTGGTCCTGGCCCCCACCAGAGAACTGGCCCTGCAGATCTATGAAGAGGCCAGAAAGGTAAGCAACTGCCCCTCCCCCACACCCGGGATGTTATTTGCGGGTGTAGCAAAATGCTTGACACATCCACACACAGAGGACAGACATCCCATCAGCATCAATACCAGCTAGGTCGGTAGCGGTCTGCCAGTGGGCCTCTGTCTCTTTGTCTCGGTTTTTGTGTTGACGGCCAACCAGCCAAGGTTGTAATTAAGGAACTGTAGTGAAACACACAATCATTGTTTGTGCTCTCCTTTCTCCTCTCTTGTCCCTTTCCCTGCCTTCTCTCTCTGTACCCTGTATTCCCTCTCTCCCTTCTCTCTCCATCTCTGTACCCCATATTCCCCCTCTCCCTTCTCTCTCCATCTCTGTACCCCGTATTCCCCCTTCTCTCTCCATCTCTGTACCCCGTATTCTCCCTTCTCTCTCCATCTCTGTACCCCGTATTCCCCCTTCTCTCCATCTCTGTACCCCGTATTCCCCCTTCTCTCTCCATCTCTGTACCCCGTATTCCCCCTTCTCTCTCCATCTCTGTACCCCGTATTCCCCCTTCTCTCTCCATCTCTGTACCCCGTATTCCCCCTTCTCTCTCCATCTCTGTACCCCGTATTCCCCCTTCTCTCTCTCCATCTCTGTACCCCGTATTCCCCCTTCTCTCTCTCCATCTCTGTACCCCGTATTCCCCCTTCTCTCTCTCCATCTCTGTACCCCGTATTCCCCCTTCTCTCTCTCCATCTCTGTACCCCGTATTCCCCCTTCTCTCTCTCCATCTCTGTACCCCGTATTCCCCCTTCTCTCTCTCCATCTCTCCTGCTGTAGTTTGCATACCGGTCCCGTGTGCGTCCTTGTGTTGTGTACGGAGGGGCTGACATTGGCCAGCAGATCAGAGACCTGGAGCGTGGCTGTCACCTGCTGGTGGCTACACCTGGACGCCTGGTGGACATGATGGAGAGGGGCAAGATCGGCCTCGACTACTGCAAGTGAGTAGACC